>NW_007217369.1:165593-167249 GCF_000164805.1 Carlito syrichta
CAGCCTTCCGAGTAGCCGGAATTACAGGCATGCGCTACCACGCCCGGCTGATTTTTTTTCATTATAGAGATGAGGTCTCGCTGCCCAGGGGGGGTCTCGAACCTGCGGTCTCAGGCAATCCACTCACCTCAGCCTCCCAAAGGCGCGGGATTACAGGCTGAGCCACCAAGCCCGGCGAGGAGGAGCTTTTTCAAGTCTGTCTCGAAGTAGCCATGCATCTGCCTGGTGATTTTTCTTAGTTTATATTGAGTTGGGATGCCTCTGTTACAAAACATGCCTTCAGACCTTGCATCCAATTTTATCACCCCATCACCAAGATAGGAGATGTATCTAGGGATTGACATGGGATATCAATATGTCTAGAAAAGTCCCTAATTCTTCAGGGCTTATGAAGGCAGCTAAAGATGATTAAAATGCCCAAATGTCAGTGCCTTAAACTAGCAAAAGTTTATTGCTTGCTCTTGCTAAATGTTCTGCACAGGGTGGCAGGGGTTCTCTGCCCATCTTCGTCTCTGAGACTTGGGCTGACTGAGCTACCACTGTCTTATGATGTGGCCGTCCAAATTGAGCTTCCAAATTATTGTATCGGGGAAGAGAGTACAGAGAATCAGCCCACACTGGCTCTCTCATGCTTCCTATCAGAAAGGACACATATGCTTTCTACTTCCACTGCATTAGCCAAAGAAATGTACAGGGCCAAGTTCAATCAAGGGAGATATGTGTCAGGATGGAAAAGAGAATAAGGAATTTTGAGGAGCTATAGAAATGTCCAAAACCAAGGCCAGATGTGGTGGCTCACACCTGTAATCCCAGCATTTGAGAGGCCAAAGCAGGAGGATAGCACGACCTCAGGAGTTTGAGAATAGCCTAGGCACCATAGCAAGACACCATCTACAAAAATTCAAAAAATTAGACGGACCCGGTGGTGGGTTCCTGTAGAACCAGCTACTGAGGAGGTTGAAGTGGAAGGGTTGCCTGAGTCCAGAAGGTTGAGGCTGTGGTGATCCGTGATTGGGCTACTGCACTCCAGCCTGGCAACAAAATGAGACCCCCGACTCAAAAAAATAAAATAAAAATAAATGTCTAACACCAGCATCGTTACTAATAGCTACCCTTTATTGGGCACAGACCAGGTTCTTGGCACTGTACTAACTACGTTACCTTAATCTTCCTAGGAACTCTGAAGTAAATGTTAATGTCTTCATTTTGGAGGGGAAAGTTTCAGAGAGCTTGCCTGACTTGCTTGAGACTACTATTGATATTTAAGCTGGAATCTGAACCTGTGTCAACTGATTCCCACCCCCACACATATACCTGGCAGGAGAATCTGGCCCTTCTGCTAACCACTACTGCATTTCCCTTGACCGGCAGAAGTGGGAAAATGGTATTTTTGGCAAACTCATGTTCAGTCTTCTTGATTTGATTCAAACCATAAGCCCTCTGTGAAACCCCTCCTAACATATGCAGCTCTGCAGAATTCATTGCTCCAGCCTTGGCTGCACTTGGCTCAAATCATGAGCAAGGTACTCATCACAAAATTTTATTTTTATCTGTTAACGTTGTTATTTCTTCCACTACCCTATGGCTCCTTCAAAAAGAAGTCTGAGCCAGGCTCAGAGGCTCAGCCTGTAATCCCGAGCCTTTGGGAGGCTGAGG
>NW_007217369.1:167487-206176 GCF_000164805.1 Carlito syrichta
CAGCCTCGACCTGCTGGGCTCCGGCGATCCTTCTGCCTCAGCCTTCCGAGTAACTGGAATGACAGGCGCGCGCTACCACGCCCGGCTGATTTTTTTATTTATTGTAGAGATGAAGTCTCGCTGCCCAGGCGGGTCTCGAACCCATGGGCTCAGGCAATCCACTCACCTCAGCCTCCCAAAGGCGCGGGATTATAGGCTGAGCCACCGAGCCTGGCGAGGAAATATAATTTATAGAATTTTAAAATAACTTGCCCAATGTCTCATAGGTAGTAAATATCTGTGCTAGGGTTAGAACCCAGTCTGTCAAACTCCAGGGCCTAAGCTTGTTTAGCTGTTTTGTTATTGCTTGCACTTCTGTCTAGTTCATATCTCAGTCATTGTCTTCTAAATATTTTAGTGTGTGTTTCCTAAAAACAAGAACTTTCTCTTATATAACAGGACAATTATCAAAATTAGGAAATTAGCACTGTCTCATTATGTTATTGACAGACCTTATTCATATTTAGCCAGTTGTTCCAATAATGTCACTTATAACAAAAGACAACATTTTCAAGTTCAAGACCAATCCAGGATAACATGTTGCACTTAACTATCATGTATTTTAGTATCCTTTTATCTGAAACAATTCCTCAGTATTTCTTTCTCTTTTATGACCTCAATAATTGTGAAGAGTGCAAGCAATTTATTTTGTAAAACGTCCATCAATTTGGGCTTGCCTGATGTTTCCACGATTAGATTCAGTTTATTTATTTCGCAGTAACACTACAGAAGTGAGGTTGTGCCCTTCTTAATGCATCAAATGAAAAGGCACATGATATCTACTAGTCCCTGTAATTCTTTTATCTTATGCTAATTTTTTTCTCCCAGTATCTTTTTCTTCTGTATTCCCAGCACCAAACACACTGCTGACTCATGGCATACATTCAATACACATCAGTTGAATGAATACATTTCCTTTCCTCCAAAAGAAAACAATTTATTTGTCTAGAAACCAAAACTCTAGTTGTTTTTCCTCCCCCTTCCCCCTACCGACATAATAATCACCAAGACCTACCGATCATACCCCCTAAATACCATAGGAATCCCATCATTCTCTTCTACTCTCACTACCTTTGCATTGTTTCATAATTACAACAACCTGGCCTCCCTACCTCTAGTCTTGCCTTATTTGTCTTCAGAATGTGAGTGAAAGAAAACACCACTGCATCATGTTGAATGGGTACAAGCATAGGTTTAAATGGGGTAACTTTCAAGCCAAGGTGTCAGTAAAGTGAAGCACATGGTCTCCTGTTCTGTCATGAGACATGCCTGCCTACTGGGACTGAGAATTAATTGGATTTTTAACGGGGTTTCTGGAGTTTGTGACTATGCCAAAAGAGACCTTGTTAAATAAGCAAGATCCTAAATAATAATATAAAGTTCATCATTAAAAGATGTAGAGTTCCCTGAGACTTCTAGAGATGGAACGTAGGCTGAGCCATGAGAAAAATATCCCACGGCTTAGGTTACAGTTGGTTTGGAACCATGTGGCTATCTCCAAAAGTTTCTGATGAACTCTCAAAAGTCACTCTACTTGTGGCGAAATATTCACACAAAATCAGATTGGACACAGTGCACATTGTCTAGTCAATATATAATCCAAAGTTATGCAGATAGACAATACAATCTGAGCTAGAGAGTCAAAAATACCTTTGTTAGTGAAATTCCCAGCTATCCACTGATGATCTCCCAAAGTGAACCTTGGTAACACCTCTTGAGGAGAAAAAAAAAAAAACGTGTAAAAAAATGATAAACAGTGCCTCTAATGCCCCGGGGAAAGGCTGCTGATGTTGTCAAAAACTGGAGATATTGCCTGGTTCTTTGATTTTTGAAGGGTTGTATGATTACTCTCAGGAAATTAGTAACTCTGAGAAGGGAGAAGCAGGAAAAAGGGAGAAGGGAGAAGCAGACAGCAAGGAAAGTTGTCTTAACTACACAGAAAAATTAGTCCTGGAAGTCAGTGGTAGGTGGGTACAGAAGTGCCATTTTTGTTGGATCAAAGATGAGTCTCTGCATCCTTGGCATGAACATCACAGAGGATAGACACATGAATGTAGAAGACCAAAGCAAATGGTGGCTGAGACTTCTGCTTGTGGGAGCAACACATGAGGCATTGCTTGATAGTGGGATGTGGATAAGATTCCTCATGGCTGGCCGGGCTTGGTGGCTCAACCTGTAATCCCAGCACTTTGGGAGGCCGAGGCGAGTGGACTGCCTGAGCCCGTAGGTTCAAGACCAGCCCGGGCAACTTGGGGAGACCTCGTCTCTACAATAAAATCAAAAATTAGCTGGGTGTGGTAGTGCGTGCCTGTAGTTCTGGCTGCTTGGAAGGCTGAGGTGGAAGGATCGCCGGAGCCCAGCAGGTCAACGCTGGGGTGGTCGTGAGTGTGCCACAGCACTCCAGTCTGGGCAATGGAGTGAGACTCCAATTCAAATAAATAAATAATAAAATAAAACATCTTTAAAAAAGATTCCTCATGGCCAAATCAAGTCAGGGATGGGATATCTAGCTTTGGGATAGTTGGCACTATGGGCCACTGCCTCAGACAGATACAGTTTGTCCATATCTGGACTAGGAAAAGAAGTTATTTGCCCTTTGGCCCTCTACTTGCTTACCAGGGTTGAATGTGTCCACATCCAACCAGCTCCCCTAAGGAATAAAACAGACCTTCTTTTACTTCCTAAAATGAAAACCTCTGCAGAGACCCAGGAGTAACAATTATTTTGCCAAAGGCAACCTCTTGTGACTCAGGAAGATGGCTACAGTGCAGAGGTGACAGCAGCATCCTCAACTTGCAAAGGAGAAGTGTGGCAAATCCAGTTTCAGAGTTGCCTGCCCAGTGGGAAAAAACACCAGATGCCATGTCAAGGGCAAAAAGAAAAAACGCCTCCAAATTTGTGTTCATCGACATTTCTGTGATCCATGCAGTTAAAACTTTCCAGCTACTTGTCATGGTTAGTGTAGATCCAAAAAAATGAGAATTATTATTATTAGTAGTAGTAGTAGTATTGAATTAGAGTCTCACTTTGTCACTCAGGCTGGAGTGCAGTGGCATGCTCATGGCCACTGCAGCCTCAACCTACTGGTATCCTTCCAAGTAGCTGGAGCCACAGGCATGCGCCACCACGCCAGGCTTATTTTTTGATTTATTATAGAGATGAAGTTTTGCAAAGTTGCTAAGGCTGGTCTCAAATCCCTAGGCTCATGCAATCCTCTGGCCTTGGCCCTCCAAAGTGCTGGGATTACAGGCTTAAGTCACTGCACCCCACCGGGAAATTATTACTATGTAGTGTGGTGACCACAAAAGTGTGTCATTCCAGTCTCCTCTTGTGGAGAGCATAAATGACTAACGGCTCCAGCTGCTACCCTTTTGGATCCACCACTGTGTCTGCACCAAGGTTATGCTTCCTGCAGGCTACTTACAACCAATAATTGAGCACAGAGTGGGTACTGATGCAGAACCATTCCTTACAGGAATGTTCCTTCTTTAACAGGTGACTTTGGCTCAAGCACTCACCAGCTGGACTGAAACTTATTTGGAACTACACGATAGTTGAGGGGCTTCCTGCCCAATCCTCCTTTCTTCCCTTCCCTTCATCAATGTCAGATCTGCATCATAGTCTGAAGTGTCTCTTGACCTTCTTTGGCTCCCTTCCCTTTATCCTTCACAGGTTTTCCCTCCAAAATGTCTTGCACATCTATTCCTGTCTTGGCATCTGCTTTTCACAGGACCTGAACTAATACATGGGATATGGCAATGTACACAGCTAAGAAGAGTTGTGCCAATCGGCCTTAGAGAGCTTACGGGAGGGCTCAGTGCAGTTGTTCCTGGAGCCAGACATTCTAGCACTTAATTGCACCTGTGGAATGAAGTGGAACAGGGCATGGGAGTGTCAGTGAATTGCATGCTGAAAGTCTTGTTGGCCCGTTGTCGCTTGATCGTGGCCACAAAATGAGTTTAGTTGTCATATTGTATCATATTAAGGAAATCTCAACACAAGAGAAAAGTAGTCAGTTACAGCTTTGAATCTGTGTGCTGATTGAGAGAAGTAGACAGCAACCCCATACCTAAAGAGTGTGTCCAAAGCAGTCAGAACCCCACTGTATGACCCTATAAGTAAGTCTGCCAGTATGAGCTAGTCCTAACTTCTGTGCAATGCCACATTCACTCTGAATTACATGCTTGTGAAGTTTCCAAGGACTACAGATTCTGGGATGTCAGTAGCATCTTTGTATGTCAAATCACAGCCCTTCATGATGGTATTGTCACAGTGGTGGGTCTGAACATGGATCCAGTATGTCATCACGGATAAGATGGCTCACAGGTTCAAGTGACTTTCTCATTTCAGATGCTTTGCTTTTCTCAGGATATGGTCCTTTCTAGCAGACAAATACATATATGACTTACTGAGACTGTGGATGAGTTTTATCTGTTTCCATAGGGATTGCCATATGCATATGACTCTACTTGTATCATCCTGAGTAGTCTAACAGCCTGACCAAAATGTGAGGTCATTAGCAGCAGCCCACGAGTCTATGTAAAAGTATATTTCATTCATCAAGGAGTAGAATGCTTTGGTACCAAAAGTACCACTTGCAGTTTTTTTTTACCCATTGTGCAGAGCAGCCAATGCCATGGCTTGTTAACACTCACCATCATTGTAACAGATGGCTGAGTATTCCACTGAACTAGTTCACCATAGAGGAAGGTTGTCCCATCAGTGAAACAGGCTTCCGTGTATGGTACCAAGTCTAGAAGTCGAGGCCCCTATTAAGCCAGTTGCTCAGGCAAAGCAAGGAGTGAAGCCAACTCAGTAGCTACTAGGTGGGCAATCATCTATCCTTGCAGTTGACTTGACTCCCAGTTGGATGTGCCATTTTCATTTCATGTTTCTTCAGCCTGTTGCACTTGGCCAAATAATTAAGCTATTGCTTCTCAGTTCCAGGTCATCCTTCTATACTCTGCACATCACATTTCTCCTTTACTAACTTCTCCCTATTAGGTTCTGACAATAAATGGCTCTAGAAGCAGACTGGAAGATGATGGTTCTTCACTCTGGGAGGAAGAGTCTGCTCCCATAGACGCTGTTGAATCCAGTTTCCAGATTTTCTCACACTCTCTGAATCAGCATCACACCTCAGACACCAGCATCAGTCAGTTGGCTGGCAACCTCTCCTCAGTGGTCTAAGTTCTAGAGCCATGGGAGTCTGTCTCCAAGTTACCAAGGTACCAGTACAACTAAGTAGTGCCCCTTTCCTAAAGATCTGAGTTTTAATTCTGTGAGATCCTTCTTTGAGCTTTTGGGTTCTCATCATCCCAGCCTAATCCCTTTGTCCCTCTAGACCTTAGGATGGTAGATGCTTCCTGTAGATCCTATCTCTATTAACTTAATGTTCCTGCCCTGCATTGTCAGTCCTTTAAAATATTTTGACCTTTTAGGAATCGCCACACCAATCCCCCTACTAGGAATATACCCTGAAGAACTCAAATCACTCTATAAAAAAGATACCTGCACACATATGTTTATCGCAGCACTGTTCACAATAGCAAGAACCTGGAAACAACCATGCTGCCCATCAAAAGAGGACTGGATTAAAAAAAGGTGGTACATATACACAATGGAATACTGTGCAGCCATAAAAAAGAACAAAATCATGAATTTCGCAGCAACCTGGATGGAACTTGAGTCTATAATACTGAGTGACCTCTCACAGAAACAAAGATCCGAGTATCACATGTTCTCACTCATATAATGGACCTTGGACATCCAATGTAATACTATAAGAAAATGACTGACGGTACTGGGAAACTATGAGGGGGGGAGGGGGTAGGATTAACAGTCGCAAATATCTGTCTGGGGATGGGGAAACACCTCTTATCAACAGGGTGCCTGAATGAAACATAATTGTACATCTAACCCTTAACTGTACCCCACAAAACCATAATAAAAAATATTGATTTAATTAAAAAAATTTTTTGACCAATTCCTATATTAAACTCTGTTAAAATTACTGGTGTGATTTATGTTTTCCCAACTATACTCACACTGATACACTCATTTTGTGAAATTTGGTGAAGTGAACCTATTGCAAGATGGGAATGTTGAATATAAGAGTCACACTTTTTTCTTTCAGTTAGATAATTTGTTCCTGCCAGGGATTTGTAATGTGCCAATAATTGTCATGTAAAAGGCATGTACTGTTCAGTAGTGGAGAGATGACCCACCCCAATATTGGCAGAGTCTTCTTGCCAGATGCACCAGATGTGAGACCCAGCAGAGATACATAAAACTCCACGGCACAGGGTCGAAGAATTGGCTGTGGGGGAGTAGGCATTTTACTGTATTGCTTCTGAAGCTTTTTTGCTGCAGGGGTCTTCACTCAAATTTGGCTACCAGTCTTGTGACTTGGTACACAGATATTTGAGTAATATTCTTAGGTGTGAGAGATGCAGTCTCTAATACCCAAAGAGGCCCAATGGGACACAGACCTCCTTTTTTGTAGCGTCTGGAGGCCAGCACTTTTTCTTTATTAAGCGATGGAATGTCTATTTGGGCTACTGTTCACATAGTCCCCAAAATACGCATTTGAATGGCCTGACTCTGACCTCTATTCTTATTGTGGACAGCTGTGCTTAGAGAGCATGCATTACAGTGAGAATTGCAAGAGCGCTCTTTAATCCGGATTTCAGTTGATTTAAACCAAAAGCAAACTTGGCTCAGGTCTCGATCCTCTGCCCTCTTAAAGAGGATGCTAACTTTCTGCCTGAAACATTAGGTGGGGGGAAGGACTCACTAGACCTAGAATTAACAAATACTGGAGCCCAAGAAACCCATTCTTGGACCTAATCAAGTTCACAGTAAAATGATGGTTTCCTCTGTCAGGGTCACTATCGAACTGTCATCAATATAATGAAATGAACTTGCACAACCCATTACTGATGTATCGCAAATATTAAGTATTGCTGGAGGAGTGCAAAATACCCAAGGCAGGACAGTATAGGTGAACTTCATGTTCTGCCAGGTGAAAGCAGCATCATTTTTTTCTTCCTAGACAAATCTGGAGAAGAGGACATTAGTAGCATCTAGGGCAGTTCTGCCCAACTGAAATACAATGTGAGCCACATATGTAATTTTAAACTATCTAGTGTTCACGATTATAAAAGATAAAAAGAGATAGGCACAATTAATTTTATGACACATTTTAACATAAACAGAACCAAACAGATCCAGAATATTGATATTTCAACAGCTAAATATACAAAATAGTAAGGTATTTTTCATTCTTTCTTCCAAACTAAGTCTTCAACGTCTGTTGTGTAATCTACACTTTTAACATGTTTCAATTCAGACCAGCTACATTTCAGGCACTCAACAGTCATATGTGGCTAGTGACTGAATACCTAGACAGCGCAGCTCTAGGATATACCACATGCCAGTAATGGCTGCAACCAGTTGTCATCTGTTAGCATAGGCGCTGTGAGTGCCATGGTGGTCACTATTAAGACTCCAGTGACCCATAATGATCCTTAATTAGGGGCTAAGAACACTAGATTTGTTCACTGGCTAAACAAGTCTGTGGAACTGGACGATAGTGTGGTTTACCCCTCTCTCCTGCCAATACCAATAAAACTTGCATAAGAGGAATGTTTTCTTTCTGGCCTTGTGCTATGTGACACGGCTTTTAACTGCACAATCCCGGTGGGCTTTGGAAGTGTAGGAGGCTCTGCAGACTCAACAGGACTAATTTACAGCAGTCACTAGGATGGACTGCCATGTCTGCACCCACCCAAATGCTTTGCTTTGCTGGGCCAAGGGGACCCAACAAGTCCATACAATTATGCAGTCTGACAAAGGGATGGTAAGCATGGTCTTAACAAAGAAGGCAACGGCATCGGCAGTTAATTGTGCTGACTCTCTTGGTTCTAATTAAAACCAAGTTCCAAATCCTGCCAGCGACATTATTTTACTGTGGACTTGATTAGGTCCAAGAATCAGTTTCTTGGGCTCCAGTGTTTGGTAAGTCTAGGTCTAGTGAGTCCTTCCCCACCTAATGTTCCAGGCATAAAGTTAACATACCCTTTAAGAGAACAGAGGATAGAGACCTGGACCAAGTTTGCTTTTGGTTTAAAGAAACTGAAATCCCGATTAAAAAGCCCTTTCGCAATTTGACTAGAAAATCAGTTCTCCAGGTGGCAAGGAGGCCTGTGGGGCTGGGGCTTGTCTGAGAGTCTTGTTTCAGTAGTACTAACAGTGGCTAGCTAACCACCTAGCTTCCTCCCTCTTGACCTTTCTTCAAGAACAGCAGGCTTTGGAGTTTTGCTGGCCAGGCAGTAAGGAAAGCTAAGTGCCTCCACCACAAAAGGGAATCTTCCTACCCAGGACTAACTTGCATCAGTATGGGAGGCTTCTTAACGCCTACTCTAGTTAGCCACTTTTGTTTCCTGTACCTTAGAGTGATTCTTCTCTTCCACTCATCTCCTTAGCTAGTGATCCCTTTGCTCAAGATCAAGAGTCATAATGCACAGCCTGAGGAAGCCTCCAAAAGATGTCTGGAGTGGCTCTTTTCCCCTGCCTTTTCATTTTTGCTGAGACTTGTGTTCTCTTTCCAGGGTCCCTTATTTCATTGTCCCCTCTTGGGTGGAGCATACATCATCCACAAAGGATTATCTCATCCTTTATGCTATGGCAGAAAAAATAAATTTAGGGATGTCCTCACATAAAATCTCATCAACTTGTCTAACATTCTCTGAATTAAGGTCATTTAGTAACATTATCCCAGATGTTCATTTTCATACATTCATGCTAAAATGCCAGTGTCTCAAAGTAGCTCTAACCTCAGTAGGGTTGTTTCCATTTTGCATTCAGTATCTCAGCAAGTCTTCCCTTGGTAGTTATGTGAATCTGATCTCCCTGAGCATCCAGTTCGAGAAGAGAGAAGGCCCACTTGCTCCCTTCCCATTGGTCAGCCTAGCCAATTCATTAGGCAAGATAATCCCGTGATAAACCCCAAATGTTTGCCATTCAACTTCACTTGCTTCATGAGTGTAAGCACCTAAAGCCTCAAGGGCCTCCTATGATCACTGCTGGGAGTTCAATTCTGTGTGTTTCGAAGGCTTTAGGCTGTACCTCAATTACCCCCAAAGATCCCTGGGTGGCACACTGCACAATGACAGGTCTTAAACCTAAAAGGTTAGGTTGCATCAATTGTTCCAATGACACTTGCGGGAAGGGGCAAGGGCTCTTTCCTCCCCAACTTCTTTTTCCTTGGGGCTCACAAGGACTGGCAGACCTAGAGTGCTAAAGGATCAATCTGCCTTACATAGTAGACTTTCCAGGATCTTGGTGGTACATGGGCATAAATAAGCACCACGATGACATGTTCACTGGTGATTTTGACTGTTTTTCTGCCACCAGCCCAAGGAAGGATGCCATCCATCCCTAGTATGGCTCAGTTGATCCTTTGTGCAGTTTCCAAAAAGCCAGAGGTAGAATGAGTAGTTTGCCTCATGTTGGGCACCATCTGTGAAGCAGTGGGCTAAGGCAAACCGCACAAAGTCACATAGAAGAAAACGGTTCTAAGTGAGGAAAACTTGTCAGCAAAGGGTCAACAAGAAGAGAAACATGAATACCTTTCTCTTGTGCAAAGGCCAGAGCACTGCTGGCTGCACCGTGGGTCTGTATTCCAGGGGAAGGATATTTCTTCCCTTAAAGTCTACCTTTCCACAGTGGAAGGCTTTCTCACTAGCATAAAACCCCTTGGCATTAATAAATGGATTCCCACTGTTTTTTATGCAAAGTTCTGAGAAAAATTGAAAAACGTTTGAAATGGCACCAGATGAATACAGAGAAAAACATGGTTGATATTTAAATTCTGGTACCCGTTGAGCCTCACAAGTAATCAAGACCGGCACATAGTGATGGCTATTTCAGGATAACTGGTTATCAGAGGCATCTGAGGTTCATGAGGCTACTTATGGCCATGAAACAGAAACTGGCTCAAAAGGGGTGAGAACCAGTACATTGACTTTAAAAGGCACTATATTCCAAATGACCAGGAGTTCTAAGACCACTATCAGATGAGAGAAATGTCTCTGAGTGCACCACACTGGCTGCTGGCTGCCACCCTCAAGGGCAGCACTCAAAACTGTTATGAAAAAAATCCAAGTTACTTGACTACAGGTAGTTTCTTCCTACCTACCCACTGCTGATGAACTGTGCCCAGCTAGGCAGATGAGTAACAGAGAACCAGAAAAGTACTACAGTGAAAAACTGAAAAAAACAGAAAACAGAGGTACTTTTCTGGGGGGGGGGGGAAACAATATATATATATATAATGTAGAGGGAACTTGTCTTGCACCATTTCAGATTCTAATACCAGGGAGAACTTTTCAACTTTTCCATTGTCACCTCTCCATTTGTACCTTTTTAGGTAGTAGGCTGTGCCACGGTTCCTTGAAGTGACCACAACAGCCAATTTCCAGGCACATCCTACCTACAAACTTGACATTTATTATTGAGATGCTGATTATCAAAAGATTTTTACAACATAGACCCACTTAATATTTTCCAAAAGGCAGGGCATAGGTATGTTTATGTATGCACAGACAGGAGCATATGTTTAATATGGTTTAGTTTGACATCTTATGTAATTAATGTGTTAAAATTTTCTATCTGGGAACATGGAGAATTATTTTCAAAAATCTTCATTTTTGTCTTTTATGGGCACATATGAGATTATTTGTAATACATACTTGCATGATTAACTCCCCCCAAATATCATTAATTTTTGTCATATTTAGAAATGTAAAACCAGGAGCAAACATCTGTCAGACTAATTTTTTGCTTTTTCATAAGTGCAACTTTTTAATAAAAATTTACATCTAGATAAACAATCTTCAGATTTTTGAAACTTTAATAAGATTTTAAAAACATCATGACTTTGAACTGAAAAACATACACGTTTAGCACACAAATATTGTAATATGAATCAACTCCAACTCCATTTGAAAACATGTGAATCAAATTACAGTTTTAGAAGTTAGTAATTCACATTTAAGCAAGTTAGCGCCTTGTTGACTTCAGCCTTTGTAAAAAAGAGACTTAGTGCATATTGTAATGGTACATTGTATTTTTGTACCATTTGGTTCATTTTTTTCACTTTATTAAACAAGATTAAGTTCTTGAAAGTTGGTAGATAACGGCTAACTTCCTATGACGTGAAATCTCCAACGGTAACAGTTACATTTTGTAACAGAACACTTTCTATAGATTTCTTTTCCTATCTTAAAATTTTAAAAGCAATCATTTGTAAGGATTGCATCAACATCAATTTAGCAGAGGAAGATCAAACTTTATTGAAACTGCTTGCATACAAAATATATTGCACTATAACCAAACGAATGTCAACATAAAATCCAATCTGTTGTCGCTAATATGTACAGAGAATATTGCCCAAGAGCAGTTACATTACAAGGTCATTCTACCTTGGTTAATTATCTACAGTATTTTAAACCAAACAGCTTACAGATGATGTGTGCAAGGTACCAATTTCTGTTTTCAAATACTATACATTCCCAGAATAAATAACTAGAAATCAACATTAATGTTTGGCAATACTTTTTAAAAGACTTTTTAATATTTGTGAAATCATGTGCAGTTTGTTGCCATTTTTATATGCTTATTTGTATGCAAGGAAAAGTAACTAAAATGAAAATTCAAAGAAACAAACTCACAAAATACATCAGAGGCAGAACTTCGGTTTGTACGGCTCTGTACAGATTCAGTGGTACCCCTACTCGGAGTTATTTTTTAAGAAAAATATAACATCTTAGAGTGAAGGTCCTTCACATATTTTTCCTCAGTAAATTTCATTCATTAAAAAAAAAAAAGACTCAAAAATAAAACCAAAACCCAACACATCAAAAAAGAAAAAAAAGTATTATATGTTACCCAATCCTAGTCTGTTTTCCAATTTTGCTTATACATTAGACCTTACATTTCAAAGTTTACAAAACATTTAACCTGCTTCCAATGATTTTTAGACAAAGTACCTGTACTTCACAGGATTACTATGCATACATGGAAATGACCTTCCTATCTCTCCAAAATAAGCTTGAAATTAAAATATGAAAAACTTCACAAAACTTGGGGAAGACAAAATAAAAAAGGCTGTAAGTTAAAATTGGTCATCAGGCCAAAGAGCAGGCATATCCTATTAACTTTCGACCAGGAAGAGTTGTTCCTAGCTGAAAACATTTTAGCCTCTCTCAAATGAAAAGATAGTTATTTCTTCTCCTGTCTATACAGAAAAATTACACATCCCTCTCAATAACACTATATGTCAAACTTCAGTGCAACAAAACAAAAACAAAAACAAGTCCTATTTTTTATACTGCCTAACCTGATGTTTATGTAAGGAAAAAAATATGGAAAGCATGCATACTTCTATAAAGTACTAATGTTTGACAGGGTTTGCTACATCTTTAACATTTAGTGTTTCCAACTTATCTTCCCTGAACTCTGCATCCAAATATAATATTCCTACCTGCCAAGATATAAAAAAGGCACAGATCATACAACTTTTTTTTTTTTTGCTAATGAAAATGACAAATGTCACATCACACACATTTCAGGGTCCACTAAAATACTGGAAAAGTGGACCAAAACATAAACAGACACAGGACATGAAATGGCATAGCATTTCATGGAGACTTCTATTAGAGATTTAAAACAGAAGTCTAACATGATTACCATAAATGCTATTATTCAGAAAAACTAAAAATGTACTGGTGAGTTATTACTCAATGCAGGAAAATGGTCGAAATTAACAAAGAGTATCACTGCTTGGTACTTTAAAAAATAAAACTAAAATCTGGCCCTGAAGTACTAAGTATACTTAAAAGCAATGTTTCAAATTTCAAGGTATCTTTTGGTACAAATCTTTAAATTGTTGCTTATGGCCAATACAAAAAAAAACTTCTTAGCAGAATTTGTGTTCATTTCATGCCCTGTGCCATCTTGCCTACTATTTGTCTTTGGCCTAACAAAGTTTTCTAATATGGAATAAGAATTACAGAAATGGTATAGGAAATATAACTTCGGAATTATGCAGTTTAGGGTACTCCATTCACGAGTGGTTGCTGGCCATCCACGCTGTCTGGCTTTTCCTTCTTCTGGTTACGCTCTTTACCCGTGCGCAGCCGATTACCTTCACTGGAGGTATTCTGTAATGTTTTAGTGTGGACACTCCTTTCATTATTGCAGTCAACTCTGATCTAAAACAAGTTATAGTTGTTATATATACACACCATATCCTATTGTAATCTGTAATTGGCCTGACAAGAAACTTAAACCTGAAGTGCAAATTTCATGTGTTAAAAAGGAAAATGGAGATGAAAATAGAAGAAGTGCAAGAAATTAAGGTAGGACAAGATCTTTATTTGGTTTATGATTTTAAAACACTCTTCTTTAACGGGAACACATTGGTCATCTCACTGCATCCAAAGTTAGAGAAAAACAATCCTACCGTGTCTTCTTCTAAGCAGAATAGAACAGCGAGAAACAAACAGTTAAAATGAGTGATTATTACTGATTGTCAGAAGATATACATGCCTCTATACTTCAAAAAGATTGTGAAACCCAGGAGGGACACAAAATAATGTCTTCCTATTCTGACTTCACTCGGATAAGAACTCAACTAACTAGCCTTTAGTTTATACCTCTTTTTAAAATCTATCATAGGCATGACTGATTTCCTCTATACTGAGTGCTCCCATCATCTTACAGTAGAAAAATCAGTGTTGCTTTCTAGTAGTTTGTATTTCACTAAGACCACTCAGATGATCCTACAACTTGAACTTTGAAGAACAGAATGATATAAAGAAATCTGAAGATAATAATTTGTGGAAGAACTAGAATCCTAGGGGAATATAAAGATTAATGTGATTTAAAAAATAATATTCTAGGACTTAAAAAATATTGTTAAGTGCCAACACTAAACAGAACACTGCTAATAGAATTCCAAATGCTACACAAACAAAAGATAATAGACAAATGGATCTAATACAGCTACAAATATTGATCTGCTTCAAGTACAAATGCTAAAAATATCCCTAGATAGTTGTAATTTCAAAGTATGTTTAAGTGTTGGGTACAGGGTGTGCATTTTAAATGTTCAATTGCCAAGGATTCAGTGCTTTGATTTGTACTTACTTTCATACTTACATACAAAAACCATGTCTTATTCAGTATTCCTTTTTATTTATAAATATAATTACAAATATGCATCCCTTTAGCCAATGTGGTCAGGCTGCTAAGTTCATCAAATATGCCAGTTTAAGAAGGGAATTACAAAACTGGTACGTAAATACCTTGTATCTTTGTAAAGGGCATGCATGTATGTTAATTCATCCATTTATCTAGGTCCAAGGACTTTTCTATGCTGGTCCTTAAGAACCCACCAACAGTTCACTCTCATTCAGAGCCGCTATAAATTCTAAGGAATAGTCCATCATAAAGTTTTTGTTTTAAAAAGTATCTCTCACTAATCTTGGGTGTTGGCCCCAAACCAATCCACAATTAGGAAGGAACCCTAACTACTTGGTTTAAGAATTTAAAGTTACAAAGAAGTGAGACAACACAGATTCTGAGAATCAGACACCAGGGCTCGATTCTCAGGCACCATATGCTAGCAATGTGACCATGGGCAAAGGACTAAAGCTTAAATTTACTCACCTATAAAATGGAGTAATAAAACTACTTACCTCAGTGGGTTGCTGTAAGATTACATGAAATAAAACATACACAAAGCACTTAGCAAAGGTGCCTGAATGTGCTTAGCGGGTAATTTTAAAATTATTTAACAATAGGTTCAGCATTGGTGATGAATGACTGAGAAGGAAGGGTTCCACAGAACCAGACCCTGGCTGTGAATAAGCAACTCACTGAGTGGGCAGGAGACTAGCTGAGTATCATCAGGCCTGTCTATTATGATTAGTAGTTATGAAAGACAAATTGTCTTTTTCTTACTTTCTGGTTAAGGAGAACACTCTATCCCTGGAATTCAGGGGAAAAGGAACCCACTGGACTTACTCAGGTCTCTAAGTACATTCCAGGATATTCCTTTTCTTGGGGAACTGGGGGTCTACCAATGCAGTATTAACACCATCAATGTGGCAGTCAAGGTCTTTACAAATAATTACTTAGACTGCATATTCTCTAGAGAGAACCTCTCATTTGTATACTTGTCACAAAGGACTAAGATTGCCCACAACTGTAATGTTGAAGGAAAAATATGCCACATAAACCAAATGTGCACTCTTTGAACACATTTAAAATAAAGTAAAATAAACTCATTAATCTCAAACTACCATATTCAAACAATTTAGATGAAAAGAGGTACACAGGTTTTACCTGAAGG
Organism: Carlito syrichta; assembly: GCF_000164805.1. Taxonomy (NCBI): domain Eukaryota; kingdom Metazoa; phylum Chordata; class Mammalia; order Primates; family Tarsiidae; genus Carlito; species Carlito syrichta. Next base: position 182,948 of record NW_007217369.1, read on the forward strand.
GATCCATCAGCTGTTCTTCCTTTAGCCTCTCTTGGATTACGTGGACGATTATCTGTTCGGGAGTGATCGTCGTTTCCTACAGGAATATTTTCAAAAGGTTCAACAGTCACTGATTCTGAAATACATATTGTAAATTCCTTTTTCCAGTATTCTCTATTTAGATCAACCACAGAAAATGAAATATAACCAATAGCCTAGTGATTCCAGTTATGTAATGGCTAATAATCTAGTCCACTGTCAAGCAACAGAAAATATTTCAAAGGTATTGCAAATCCGCATCAACTGACTTACAGGTCAATCTGAGTTAACAATCAGATGCTGTTTAGAATCTCCAAAAAAGCTGAACTAATCAGTGTTTATTTATACATTCGATATGAACCACAAGGAAGGCTGCCTAATATGCTGTTGCTACACTAAATGGAAGGCTGATCCTTTCCTATGGTGATAAGCACAAAACAGGAAAGATGGAATCTTTATAAAACTTCACTTTTTCATGGGAACTTCAGACAGTTGTTACAATTCACCTTAATTTCTTAATGAAGATCCCTGTACCTTTGAAGCCTCCTCCACGTCCTCTTCCTCCCTGTCCTCTTCCTCCCCCTCCACGCCGCCGTCCGTCTCCTCTGCGCAGGAAGCTCTCCCTCTCTTCCTCTGTTGGAGCTAATGACCAATCACTGAGTTCGTCTCTGTGGTCAGATTCTGTTTCAGAAGCATTTGATGCTTCAGAATTAGTTCCTATCGAGAGTTAAAAGTTATATACCGTTGTCTGACTTAAAAAAAAAAAAAAAGAGGTTAACAGAAGCTTCCAGAGACGTTTCAGGGGTAATCCAATACACTTCCCAATTTACAAGCCCACCAAAGAGTATCATCACCTTCCAGTTGGTAAAACAAATTATTTTAAATTCAAAATGAAGGGATTTGCAATATTTGAAGTAATTTTGGTTATAAACATCTTGGGTTCTCATTTTTTTAAAAAAAGGTATTTTATTAGCTACCTAAGTTCAAACTTGAGTGTGTCACATCATTAAACAGCTGAGCTCCTTCAAACATCTGTGCTTTCTGGAGGAAAAGTTGTCTACACAGGTAAATGCAATACCTTGAGATCAACAAAATCTCTAGAAAGAGAGCTCCTTTTAGTAAGAGTTGGCCCAAGGACAGAGGGAAATGTATAGAATTTGATCATTTCTGAGAGGGTGGCAAAGAAGGCTACCATGGCAACTGCCTCAGGGAAGGGTCTCGAGGGGGTCAGGGCTGGACATTGCTGAAGGGGGATATGCTTGTCTGATGCTTGGTCCACAACCTTCCCTCCCACTCGCACTGCAATAGTTGATTCCTACTAAAAAAATTACTATAATAAACGCCTTATGCATGAGGGGGTCAACGACTTTGGGGCTGGGAGTGGGAAAAAGAGCTCCACAGTGAGGTGGAAATTCATTGGTAAAATAAGAGACTGTTGGGAGAGGGAGAGGGGTTGGGGTTAGGGTCAAGGTTGGCCTTAGAAGTAGGTTTCTCTCCCCAACTCCAGAATATCAACTCTACTACCTCTCTCTCTTCCTCTGTTGGAGCTAATGACCAATTATAGCTTCACCATTATAGCTTCACTCCTGTGGATCTTGAAGGCTTTTTCCATCTTAAAGAGTTCCTTTTTAAAATGCAAATATTTGTGAGATGGATTATACCTTACACCATCATTAGCAAGTTACATAGTAGATACACAGTTGAGCAAGAAAGACAGTAGGCACCGGCAGATGGGGACAGGGTTCACTGAAAGGTACTGGGAGAGAAGAAAGAAGCACGGACAGAAGAGCTGGAAAGGCAAAGAGAAACTTCGCCTACTTCTTGACTGTGCCTAGGGCTGACTTTGGCCATGCCACTCAAAATCACCTTATGAGTCATAGGATGCAGACCCCTGATTTACACAGTCCATCCATCAAGTATAACTAGCACATGCCTGACAAAAAATGAGCCACAGTACATAAATAAAAAAAGTTTTGGCTATACAATAATAAAATCAGAAGAGACCTTAAGAAAGTCATCAACGCACAAGGGCTTATACAGATTTATCCCCAATCGGAACATGGACAGAACTCACACCTGCCCTGTGAACTCTGTGTTATCATCAGGCTTTTACTCTATATGTCTCTTGCAACACAATTTGACCCACTGCGAATCAGAAATCATGTAGTGAGAAATTGTTATAATGGGGTTCTAATGAATATTAGAGATTAGCAGCTATTAAGTCTAGGAACAGATAAAGTTACTGAGTAAAATGCTTAGTTTGTACCTGAAGTATATCCAGGACCGCGTCTGCCGTGCCCCCTATTTCTGTAAGGTCTACTACCTCGACCCATTCCTTGACCATCATCAGTCACATAGCCTTTTTCCTTATCTGTACGATTTGGTGGTGGTCTAGAACTAGCTCCAATCTGTCGCAACTGCTCATCAATTTGTAATCTCTCCAAACGCAACTGGTCTACTTCCTATTTAAAATATACAAGATAACAGTAAAAATAATTTGACATTTTACTTAAAACCTTTCTCCTTTTCATCAGATAAAAAGTATACTGGAAATACTTAAATTTCAGTTCTAAATTTACAGTAAACTGTTACGCAGAATTATTAGGAAATTGAATTGTCTCCTTAAAAAGAAAATTACTACAGATAACAGATTATTGATGTCCAGATTAGATAAAACAAAAATACTCAGAATTAAAATTATACTGAATAAAATTGAAAGTTGTTTAATTTGGTACTATTATCCAATTATTCTATTGCTAAGGCATATATATATGCTAGTCTGGGGACTTTAATGATAGGATATTGAATAAACAACACTAAAATGTATGAATACAGATAAATGACATTTAAGGTTTAACTTGCTAACCTTAAAAATCACACATTGTAAATAATCTTAATTTAAATAGATTTGTCAGTTAATATCTTTATTTATAAAGCATTGAGTTTGTGTCATCTTTTGCTTTAAAAGAACATATACTATGGTAGGTCTTTGGATGTGACTATACAATTAAGGAACAGTTATTTTTCATGAACTGAAAATGCTAATATTCCTTATGAGAGAAAAACACTATATAGTAGCTGACCAAAAAAGCTAGATTTTACATAATCATGCCTTGAAAACATCTCAAAGACTACAACTCTGCTAGAACAAGTATGACAAACAGTATACATTCAGCTGACTGAAATATACACCTGGGGTCCATTGAAAGAACCTGAAACAACAGTGCTTCCAATATGTTGGGTTGTTAAATCCAGAGGAAATCTCACTTCTAACCTTTGTCTCTCCAATCTACCCATAAACATCTCACTAACTGGCTACAGGAAATCATATCCACAACTATGGTAGTACTGGGTATCTCAGTCAAGCAGTCATCATTGAGACTGTCTATATGAACAGTCACTGAAGAAGTTTCTAAAAATCTTGACTGTGGCAGCTTCTGGAAAAGAAAGATCAGTAAGGATCTAGATGAGTTTCATCTGTGCTCTGAACCAGAAACTGTTTACATAGGATTTGAGCAAAAGAGAGACTTCAGCTGAATGAGTGGCTTCCTCCAAAGGTCTTGTGATAGCTCATGGAAATGAGCATGTCTTAGAAAACAAATTAAAAATCCAGGCTAACCCACTGAGGCAAAGCAATCACCTTTTGGTGAGAGATGCCAGGCCCAAACTAGTGAAGATATGGTGATGAAAAGAATGTCAAATGGACAGCTGCTGATAACCAAAAAAGATATTCAATTAGGAAGAATAAATAACAAGATCTAAGAGAGAGTATTAGTCAAAAGAACAGGGATTTGATATAATGCAAACGTAACTCTCCAGATCTTCATAATTATTTAAGAATATGAAAACACATACAACAGATTACACATAAAACACACTGTAAAACAAAAACAAATAAGCAAATCAAAGAGGTATCCTACTCATGCAAACCTTGCTGGATGAAACCTTCCCACTTTTAATTATTAACTGACCACAATAAGAATGAATGACGTATCCAGCTATTACACTTTTCCATCCTTTCACTCTTAGTTACATACAAGTAGAAATCATCTATTTTAATTCTTTCAAAAAGTCAACAAAAAAAGTTTAAGACAGTACCATTAATAAAATGGAACTGAACTGCTGCTTAAAAATATTTAATACCTGCTATATTATAATTTTGATATGTATGGTTATAAAGAAAAAAATTATACAAATGAAGCAGATAAGATTCCATTTCATTAAATTATAGAGCATTTTTGCCAAAAGGAATTTCAAAAATCATCTAGTGTAGAAAAGTGACTTGCTTCAAGTCACATAGCTAGTTCATTGGCTGAAGTGAGACTACAGGCAAATCGCTGGATTGCCAATCCAGTGCTCTTTCCACCATACCTGGTAGCTTCCTGGTTCCTACCTTCCATTTTATGATCTAGGAGGCATAACTATACAGACATCAACTAAAACAGCCATTCACAAGAGGACACAAATACTTTATATTCTGAGTAACAGTATAGAAAAAAATGCAAAAGGTAAACACTTAGAGGACTTCATGAAATGCTAAGATTTCCTTGATAAATGACATAAAAGGGACAATAAAAGTAAGTGTTATAGACACAAATTTTGGCCTGGAAAAAACTCACAAAAGCTAGAAGAGATCAACTGGATTAAAAGGCTGCATACAGGATTATCTAAATTGAGTGTAAGGGTTTAACAGAAGACTAAGGAAAAACAGGACATTTTATTGAGAACGATTTATTGGTCCTTAAATTTATGATGAAAACCTAACTTGTCATTTTAGAAGGAATATAGACTAAACATTTTCTTGATTTTCTTTTACAAGTCATAAATTGTTAGGCACAGGCTAGAAAGAATCCTACCTGCTTAAAGATTTGCTATGAGGTTTTTAATAATTTAGTGTAAAAGAATTAAAAGTTAAAGATCTTCCTGTTCTCACCTTTAAATAGTTCAGGTGATAATCCAAAAGAACAGTGGCATTAGCGATGCTGTCCTTTGTTCCCACAAAAACAAATGGTACCATACCCTGAAAAAGAAATGGAAACAATTATCCAAAAAATTAATGATGGAATAATCTGAGAATGCAAATAATGACTAAAACCCTAGTAAAGGGTCTGATGAACAGTAGATACACAAATGTTGAAAATATAAATCTATGTATGAAAACAAAACTAGTTAATATAACTTTACATATTTACTGAAAATAAGGACAGCTCAATATAGCAACCCTTTAAATGCATCAGATTATCATGTTTTAAAGACTACTATTAAATGCTGGTAAAATCATAAACTGTATCATTCAAAATTACACAAGCTTGAACATGAGATGCATAAACAAAATGAATAGCTGAATATGGTCTAATTCATTTACTACAGGTTACACCTAGATCAAATTCTTTTTTAAAAAATTCAAAATTAGATACCAGGCGTACAAAAGTAAAAACTAAATCAATTTTGCAAACCAAGTCAATAAAGTACAAACAAAACGCAAAAAATTATAATACAAATGCACTGATTAATCTGAGACAAAAAACCTGGCACATTTACAGGCATAAAATTTAGCATACCCATACACATTTCAATAATGTATTCTGAAAGTGTTAAAAGACTGAATTACAAGGAAAGTTTGATCTCTTTATAGATACTACTTAATATAAAAGTAGATTTTTAAGGTATATACTAAAAGTTTGCACTTCTAGTCCATCTATATGTACTATGAAAAAACAACCCACCCACTATTTCTTGTCACATGTTATAGAGAAGCCTAGTACAATATTTTGCTGCTGAAGAAATACACATGGTTACTGACATTCAGTAGTGACTAATGACAGCATACTGTGGCTTTGATGTGGATTATAATTTTCGAGGTAATGTTAAAATGTTTGAGAAGCCAAGAAGCTGTCCCTTGAGCAAAGGATCACTCTTTAACAGACCATGCATTTGACAGGTGTGGCCACCGCTGGGCCGCTTTTGCCTGCTTGCATTCAGTTACACTGCGTCTTAACGGTATGTGGGGGCTGGGATTGATTTTTCTTTTTCCCCCTACATGAATGTAGCTATTGATGAGGGAACAAAACAAAACAATTCGAAAGTACTGCTTGCAGACTGACCTTCATACATTAGGCATGGCACTGCTTTCTAGAAGCAACGGCTACCTGAAGAAATCAGGTGCCAATAAAAACCCATGTGCTTCATAAGGATTTTTTTTACATCAAATAATATATGATGTAAAGAAATAATCAGACCTATGAATCAGATCCCTTTTCTCAAAAACATTATTTTTAGGTGTTGATTTTTTTCCCAACTAACATTATTTGTTACAAAGCCATTAATCGTATTATTTCCCAAAATACCATTTGATGGAATGCTATACCCTTCCCTCTGGATCAAATACAACTAAAATAAGCTTTAAAAATCCTGTGTTAGAGATTGTTAGATTGACTTTGGAGCAAATCATTTAAAAATATTCTCACTTGCAACATGTTCAAACTGTAGGAGTACACCAAGGGCCACTCTAATTTAAGCACCTTGCTTATAGACCTGAACAGTTAATTAAAATGAAGTAAGGTGAGAATAGAATAGTGGCCTTCAACACGGACACCAAAGAAAAGGTCTTGGACAAAGGCTGTGTGACTCAGTGGGACCAATGGCTCACATTTGTAATCCTAGTACTTTCAGAGGCTGAGAGGGGAAGATTGCTTGAGCCCAGGAGTTTGAGACTGGCCTAGGCAACACAGTGAAACTTTGTCTCTACAAAAAATTAACTGTGTGTGGGGCATGTGGCTGTATTCCCAGATACTCAGGAGGCTTAGGCAAAAGAATCACCTGAACCCAGGAGGTCGAGGTTGCAGTGAGCTCTAATCATGCCACTGCACTATAGCCTGAGTGACAGAGTCAGGCCCTAACTCAAAGAAAAATAAAAAATGAAGACTGTGCTACCTAGCAGAGTGGACTATCCAATCCACTTGCAGTTACAGTCCTTGTTGTAAAATGGCATTCTAGCTTTTAATCGCTCATAAGTAGTCATACCATCTTTTCCATAAACAGCTCTCAGGCATTCTCCCTGCCCTCAAGGAACTTACAATGTGAATGTGGTTGAGATCAACAAGTAATTATCTATGTCTAAGTGCTATGCTACAGTGAGCACACTGCAGCACGGAGAGGAAAGTCCCTTGACCCAGCTAGGGGTGGGGGACGTGTGGCAAATATATAAGGAAAGCTTTATAAATAAGGTCAAAGCAAGGTGGCAAGTGGAGGAGAAGGAGTGCCACAGGCAGAGTAAACCTGTGCATACATCTAGAAGCAACAAACAGTATAGCAATGTTCAGAGAAATCCAAGTACTTCAATATGGCTCAAGCTTCTCTAGAGTACAGGAGAGAAGACTAGGGAGAGATGACACTGGTCAAATAACCAGGAAAAACCTTATGAGTGGCATAAAGGCATCTGAGCTTTAACACCAGGGCAATGGGTCCACATATACACAAACACTCCTCCACCAGCCCCCAACCCTGATGATCAAGTGTAGTCTTTCTTAACAAGGGGAATAAACATTAAATATAAACTTAAAATGTATTTTTCAAGGAATGTTTTCCTACCTGCCAAGCCTTGAGTTCAGGTTTCTGGGATTCCCCTGCTACAATTGGTGAAACCACTAACACCTAAAGCAGTATAAGGAATGCAAGTGATGTCATTAACTATAACAAATGATACACAGAAGCCTGAACGCAGGACTTTCACTGCAGGACTTCTGAACCCATTTCTAAATAGTTAGGTTAGTTCAAATAGTGAAAACCACTTTCAAAAATATGGTCTTAAGTAGTAACTAATGCATCTAACCAAAGGTACATTTTGAGCTATGACACCTGCAAAATTTAAGGAGACAAAGCATGGAAAAAGAAAGTCCACCCTCAAAAGAAAAACGTGACCACTAAATGCAACCCCATTAAGATCTGTCACTGTGAATAAATTGAAAAGTATGTTATCACTTTGGTTTGTAATATCTCGTAAGCTGGCAATCAGATTTGAAAAAAATGGAACATGAATAACCTATGAGCTTAACCAGAGAAACTCCCAAAACACGAACTGCAACATCTGAGTCCAAGAAAATAACTTTTAGTGTAATTCATAGCAACAAATAATTCTTACCCTCTGTACTTTTGTACTGTTAGGTTGAGAAAAATGGGCGCTGTTTTCCTTTATATCTAAATGTTTTTTTTCTTCTGATGGATTAGGTCCAACCCTTGAATTATTGGAAGGTAGGGAATTTGGTGGCATAATTTCCTTGGTAACAAACACAAAACACAAAAAAGAAAAAAAGGACCAATTTTTAAAATTGTATCTAGCTTCATTATTGTATCAATGGTCACATTTTAAGAATGTAAATTATTATAAACAGTGTTCACATATAAAATTACACAATGCAAAAATTATGCAGTAAAAAACCCCAAAGGATTTAACTTCAGTTAAGAATCTTTTAACAAAAAACAGCTAGACAATATGTGGAGACTATGGCACTCTGAAGGGATGGTATCTTAAAAGTATTATTGCACAGAAGAGCACACCATCACCTCCTCACCCCATACAAATACTTTAAAAGTCACTACCAAAAACATGAGGATGGGGAATAGGTATCATGCTCAGAAAAAAACTTAAAAGCACACACTAAACACATACCACACTATCCCCAAACTAAAAAAGTCAAGGGATAAAAGCCAGACCTAACCTGTATTTAGTTTTGTCTTTGTCAGCACCATTAACATTTGAAAAGTGCTTTACAAAGCATGTCCACATATTATTTCATCAAGTTGTCATTAACACCTGGCGATGTATATTTCATATTTAAAAATTTATGACTACTCATCTTAAAGATTAGGAAATAAAACATAAAAAGCTTAAAGTGACTAATCCAAAGTCACAGAATTAGAGCAGATCTCTGTAACTATGAACCATTATATATATCAGGCATGTTTGATACTCAGAATATTTATGTTTGCATTATGTGCATACTATACATGTCTTTAATATGTCAAATAAAACAAAAAACTTTTACTCTTATTAAACAAACCAAAAGCATTCACACTATAACATACCTCTTCTTGTGGGACGTTTTTCTCATTTTCAGCCTCAATCCTCACCCTCACAACTCCTGATTTGTCCACAATCTCCTGAATCAGTTTCCCATTTTTTCCTATTACTTTGCCTAAGAAATGAATAAATTCATGTTTGATTTTAAAAACACACGCCTCAAACCAGTAAGCATACTCCCACTGTAAATTATCACATTCAGGTAGACAGATTGTAAGATTTTAAAACCAAATTAGAGACTCTTCAAGAAGACAGCTAAATTAATTTTCTGTTTAATTAGGTCACCATTGTTTAAACTCCTTTGGTCAGGTACTAGATTTGATTAATATTTGCAAACTGGCTAATTTTGAATTTTTAAGTCAGTTCAAAGATAGCCTCTTATTTTGCATAAAAAGATATGCTTTAAACTGGCTGGTAATATGGTATTTATCGCTCTTTCTGCAGAGTTCTATAAAATGAATTAAGAAAAAGGAGGATAGATAATAGTAAGCATATTCACTTATTCAACAATTTCAATTCTTATCTGTACCTGATTAAAATCTGCTTCTTTGGCCATGGTAAATATTTTTAGAATTCTGTATGGCACATTTATAAAAGATGCTCTGTATAAAAGTGGCATACACAGCTATACATACATCTAAGAGGAATAAAAATTCTTCAGGTCAGTGTGTTAACAGAATATTACTTCCATGCATTATTCACAAATTACAGCAATATACTAGAAGGGGACAGAATTAATCACAGAATAAAAGATTAAGAAAACTCATTTTAAGATAACCCAAACCCATGATGAAAAACTTTAAAGCAGTTTAAGTATTATTCAATAACATCTGTTAAAACTCCAAAGACTTCAAGTACTAGTAATAAATAGGTACTTGATTCTTTCCCTCATTTTATAAAATTCAATCATATATACTACCTGGGAAATGGTTGCTTTCACAGCCATCATCACACATTACTATAAAGCAACACATTACAAATCTAAGAACTACTGATTCTAGAAATCTACATGCGAACTACTTCTGATTCCAAGGGTCCATCCAAGAACCCTGTAAGAACCCTTAGAGTGGCCACATCCATCATGTGCTTGCCTCCCCCCGCCCCAAAGCAGGCAGACTTAGGAAAAAAATGGAAGTCAAAATTTGCTTTGAGCCAATCCTAGATAAGAATCCAGCGAAAAGCATTTTCACAGTGGCTCTTGCAATTAGAGCACAGCCGTGGCACTCTTGCTATGTGGGGCTGCCTCACTCACCTCTATAACCTCTTTTGACTGGTCAATGGTCAGGAAACAGAACTGACACCACTAAATCAAGACTCTTGATCTAGGTCCTTTTGTCAATTATTTCTGCTTTTCTCCTCCTCAAATGTAAAGGGGAGAGGTAGAGAGGAGAAGCCACCTGGAGTCTTCCTAGTTTGTTTTGATTCCATAACATTTATATTTTCATGAAATAATGATTTTAACGAAGGTCTAAATGAATTAACAAAATGAAAAACGAGATTTTGGTATTGTTTCTACTAAGATATTATCTTAACTATACCAACCACTCTTTGCTATAGCTAATTGAACAGTTAAACCAATTCAACTATAGCTAATTGAACAGTTAAACCAATTCATTGTCAAAGTGGGTGAAGAACAAAGGCAAATCAGTGTACAGACTAAAGAAAGTCTGTACAAAACAGAGATCATAAATCATATTGGGAGATTTAAATAAAACTCATGTGGTACTGATTATGAGAGCTCCCTAACAATCTGCCTTGCCAAATCTTACACAAATATCTTCCTGAAAATTTCCAACATTCCCCAGGGTTGCAGCGGACAATCTCCAAAACAAAATTCTCTTATTTTACTAACAAGAAACAACAAAACAAAAACCAGGCTGATTTACTTCAGCAGGCTGTTTACTACTGGGATCCTCTTCTTTCCAGGTAAGATCACAGGTAGAATATACTTTCAATATTTAATAGCAAAGAATCCATTTCTACATTACACAGTTATTTCCAAACCCCAAAGAACAATTTACTACAATTCTGCTCTACTGAAATGGAGTTGTTTTGAATAAGGTGAAGGAAAGATAACAGCCCCCTACTATGTCCAGAATTGTGCTAGGTACTTCATATACCTTTCCACTTAATTATCACAGTTCTGTGAGGTAGATACTATTATCCATGTGTTTGATAGGTAAGAAAAAGACTTAAGGGCCTAAGTCAGTTTCCCAAGGTCACACAACTACCAAAAAATGAAGCAGAACTAAAATCAAAATTCAACTCCAATGCCCAAGCACTTCCCCACCTCCACCATCATGCCACCTCCAAAACCAACTTTAATGATCTGATATATATCTCTATCCATTGGTATTAAGATATATGTGTGTATATGTATATATACATGTGTGTGTGTGTGCGCACACACACAAACACACATATAAAATATATATGGGTTCTATTTTCATAAGAATTCCTAAATTTACAATAACACTTCTAACTCAAAACTGTATGCAACTGCTTTACAAATTGTGAAAAAGGAAAACGATATCACTCACCACCCCCACTGGCCTGAGATAAGCATTTCACCTTGTGCTATGCATACATTTTATACATATACAACTGGTGTGTAAGCAACCTCAGTAATATTACACAGTCATGTTCTCTAGCTGTCTGTGGTATATAGTTGAGTTAATAATTCTGCATTATTTCATTATTTGTACTTTATCTTCAGGTTAATTTTCTTTGGAAGAAAAATATTCCCAGTGTTTTTTAACAACACAGGAAGATGTGTATGATTCTATGCTCACAAAAAAAGCAGGCTAAAGTAGCACTGAAACTATGTAAAACCATGCATGAGAAGTCTTCATTTTCTTCTTTAAACTTTCCAAAGAATATGTGTTACTTTTGATAAACTGTCATGATCTCAAGTTACAAATATTAAAAATGTACAGGCAGTATGTCCCAATTTTAAATTAAAAACATGTTATTCTTGATACAATTTCACCTGGTTTTTGATATGTTCCACTAAAGATATCTGCAGCATTTGGGAAAATTGGTGAAGAGTTCCTAGATAGTTGCTGATACTCATGATGGTATGGTCATAAAACACAATACTGAAGTCAAAATGAAGAATTACTATTGACTATGCAGAAAATCTAAGACACATTTGGAATTTCTTCTAGCTTTGAAGCTTATTATATTTAAATTACCTATGTCCATATCTTTAATCCTGAGATAATTCAAATGAATGCTATCATTTTATTGCACCATTAGGGAGATCAAATACCAATCTAGTCTAAATTATAAAGCTCCAAATATCACACAATTTGAAAAAAGTACACTCAATTTTAAGACAAAAAATATACAGCAAAGAAGCTGGGCAAAATCTATCTCTTCAGGCATTAGTAGGTTTGAACTAGCAAAGCAATCTCTTTTGCATATCTTCTGAAAATGTAATCTTTGAGTGCCATACTTACCAAGTATCTTCTGTGTGCTGTAGTAACAAACTATATTTCAAAGATTATGTTTCACATAAATGATACCCTCCAGTGAGAAAAAAAATGGAATTCTATTGGTATAAATAAATTGTAGACCTAAATTTTGCTTTAGTAATGTATGTCAACAGATATTTCTGACTCACCTACTAAGTTCCTTGGAACTTGTATGACATCTTCAGCAAATTCAAGAAAGCTTCTAGCCTTTTTCACTGCATCCTGATCCTAACAAAAAAGGGGAAAGTTTTCAAGACAAAAGATTAGCTAGCTGAAATTCTAATTTTGGGCGGAAAAACTATTAACTAGAATATTTACCTCTCCATAAATATGAAATGTGCAGGTATCTTCATCTAGATCAATAGCAGTGACCCCAGGTACTTTTCTAGCTTGTTGAATATTAGCACCATGAGTACCAATAGCTAGACCCATCAGATCTTCTCGTACGATAAACTGTTCATGAAACCTTGAGGCAAGCTGCCTTGAACTCTGAAGAGGAATAAAAGTCTGATAAATATGCTTCTTCAACTAGTAAGACAACTGTATTTAGGCCAGACATGTAAATTATCTTGACCCTGTGTATCAGGGGCCTATAAATTAGTTGTAGTAGAAAACTAACAGGTTTTAGAAAACATCTCTCACGGTCTAAGTACTTTTTAGGTTATGGAAGATCTACACCATTTTTTTTTTTTTTTTTTTTTTTGAGTTGGAGTCTCACTCGGTCGCCCAGACTGGAGTGCAGTGGCCGCTCCCGGCCACCGCAGCCTCGCCTGCTGGGCTCCGGCGATCCTTCCGCCTCAGTCTTCCGAGTAGCCAGAATTACAGGCGTGCGCTACCTCGCCCGGCTGATTTTTTGATTTATTGTAGAGATGAGGTCTCGCTGCCCAGGCGGGTCTCGAACCCACGGACTCAGGCAATCCACTCACCTCAGCCTCCCAAAGGTGCGGGATTACAGGCTGAGCCACTGAGCCCGGCAATCTACACCATTTTATGTATGTTGTTGGTCTATAGGAAAGAGCTTATTGACATTTCCCAAGGTAACTTTTGAAAACCTATTTGTAGGGCTGCCTTAGTTAGCCAATGGCATCAACAATGTAATAATTAAGTAAATCAAATGTTCCCCAATAAAAATCAGCTCATTGGGTCTGACAGACTCAATGCTGTTTATTTAAGAAAAAAAAAAAAAACCCAAACTGAAAATACCATGTTTATAGAGAATTTTATTCACTTCATTTTTATTAAAGAATATCAGTATATATATTTTCTGGGAAGAGTGCTATTTTTATAACGTATCACTAGGTACTGTGATCTAAATATCTCTCTCTTGAAATGATGACATTAAAATGACACCCCCAAACCTAAGAAAAGTAATAAAAAAATTTTGGTACAATAAACTGAACAATCACAGAATGTCAAAAATTTACAATGTATTTTAAATATGTGTCTGAAACCTAAAATGAGATCAGAGTCTGTAAGACCTTGTGACCTGGATCCACAAGTATGACGAGCTCATTCAAATATTCAGCAATGATGAAACTAAGTTACACTGGCACCCCAAACCTGTGGATAATCCCTGTCTTTAAACAGCATTATAGAAATTTAATGTTTATTCTAGAATGCCATTAATGAAAACCAAACATATTAGTGGCTCATGTTGAAAAATGGGAATTTCTTATAGGAATATGTGAGTCTCTTTAATATTAGTAGTGAAAAAAGATAGGCATGCACACTAGTTTCTCATTATTTAACATCCCTGACCATTTAAATGAATGAATACAACTACGATAAACAATGTTAAAAGTACAACATTCATTTTTTTAATGATTACAGTAATAAAATGAACAAAATATCCCTAGGTCTTTTCAAGAAGTTGATTTTTTGAGTCCTGGTTCATTAACCTGTTAATTATTTTTAATGATAATTCACTGATAAATTATAAGCCCAAAGTATAGCAGATCATTTAAGAAGAGGCAAACATACTATAATTTCTGAGTATATTTCCATAATACTCACAATGAAAGTAAGGAGGCTGCTCTGGCCTAAAAGTTATGAGAGACTCTCTACAGAAGCCACAAAATTGTCAACACAGAACATCAAGAAGGAATGAGAGCAAAAAACAAACAGACCTCCATGGGCATAAGAAAAACAAAGCAGCTAAAGGAGATGAAACTTTTCTCCTCCTGCTAAGAATTCAGCATCACTCATCAAGTTGGAAGGCACCAAATTTCACAGGGTTTTATAAGAATACAGCCTTGATTACCTTATCTCTTAAAATGCAGTTTGGAATTCCTTTTTTTCTTTACTATTTCAATTGTATGGTGTTTTCCCTTTAGTGAAATGAATAATGAGGAGGAACTCTGGAATTTGACAGTAATATACTTGAGTTGGCACATTAAACAAAAATCCATTTAGTTTCTATGGTAATGGATGGAAGTACTAGATTGTTATCAATGAAAATAAATGCATGGCGATGAAAATTATTGGAAGATTAATAAAAGCAGTTAAAATGCACCTTAAGAGACGAAATAGTAAGTTAGGGAAATAGCCTCTGGCAGGAATCTGAAGACAGGAATTTTAAAGAGTGACAACGAATTAGAATGAAGAAGTTCTATACCCTTTTAAACAGAGATAAACATACATAATGAAAGGAATATGATTAGATATTTAAATACTCTCTAGTACTTTAATGATCACGTTATATGGAAGAAGCATTGCCTCATTTTATTAGTAGCTTTGACAGACTTCTAGTAAAAGTGACCTCACCAGAAACCCCTTAATATACATAAACTGCTACTTAATTTTGAAAATTCAGGCATGACAACTTTGTATGATTATACTTTGCACAGTTTAATTTTCCAAACTATAGAATATAAGGAATTGCTAAGAACCGTATATAAACAATAAGCTACCTATATTCAAGTTTTGGAATGGTATAGCTACCACTTCTAGACGGCATTACAAGCTGTGCTAGGGAAAGTGACATACCTCCAGCTGTTTACTGGCTTCTTCATTTCTCAGTATCAGAGACAACTTAGTGCGCAGACTCCGAAAGTGCATGTCAATCAGCATATGTGCTCGTTTTGAGGTGACTTCATTGATGGACTAAATGATTTAAATTCATAACATTATTATCAAAGCAAAACGCCCCAAATGAAACAAAGCAAAAACAGGCAATGCAAATACACTCACCAAAATGACAAGCTGATAATTTTCTGGATCGTAAGTTACAGAAAAGGCACCAACTGCCTTTTTAAAGTCCTTATGTGCCGATTCTTTGGCACACCTAGAAATGAAAAGCATACTGGCATAAACATATGCAGATCGACACTTAGAAGAACCATGGATTCATATTAAATTTGACTTATGTAAAATATGATCTATTTACAAGTTTAGCTCGTTTTCTGTATATCTCTGAACTATTCGGCCAAATCAAACATTTAATTTTATAGAGAAAGACTTAAAAACTGTTAAGCTATTACCGGTGGGTTTAATTACCAAAGGAGACACTCTACTCTGCAGGTCTCCTTATTTTACTTACATATGATAAGTCAGTAGCATTTGAGTCAACTGTTGAAAACTCTGAGACTAGCTACAGTGTGTCTGATCTTGTTTTGTTGTTTCTTTAAAAAGAAAAAAAAAACCTGCTTAGGCTAGGCAACAGAGCGAGACCTATCTCTACAAAAAATTTTTTAAAAAATTAAATAGGCACAGTGGTGCACGCCTGTAGTCCTAACTACTTGGGAGACAGAGGTGGGAAAATTGCTTGAGCCCAGGAGTTTGAGATTACAGTGAACTATGATGGTGCTACTGCACTCCAGACTAAGTGACAGTGTGAGACTCTGTCTCTAAAAAGAGAAAAAGAAAAAAGAAAAAGAAAAACTGCTGACTAATTTAAAGGAGACAAAAAAATATATGTATATGAATGAGAAGGCACAAAAATTTACACACACACAATCTCTGGAATCACAAAAGAGGATTTCTATGTATTCTGACCTGCAATTTAATGTTTATCTGAGGCGCAACATGTCCAAATCAAACTTACTAAATTCCCTTGATAAAATCGTTAAAAAGAAACCTCTTATTTAAAGTCTTTAAGCATTATTCCAGATCAAGAATTATAAGACAGAGATGACCTGTTGTAACTTCCTTAGCTCTGCTTACTACATATTTATCTGAAAACATTTTAGCTAAAAGAAAAAAAAAAAAATCACAGAAATCTATGTAGTCTAGAATTCAACTTGTGATTTATGACAGAATAATCAAATTTGTTTTATCAGTTTCAAAATCATAAAATTCGGGAACAAAGTTAGTTTATTTTTTTTTAAAGTGTACATTATGTACATCAGCCAAGTTTTTGGGCAAGTAAATTTAAACAAGTGCAAGGCTGGTTTGTTTATATAACTAAGAAAAGCTAACTAAGTTTTTCCCTACTACTTCTGCAAACCAAACCATTTTTGCCGAAGTTCACTAAATTTTAAAAAATCAATTTCTAGCTGGGCTTGGTGGCTTAGCCTGTAATCCCGCGCCTTTGGAGGCTGAGGTGAGTGGATTGCCTGAGCCCACGGGTTCGAGACCCGCCTGGGCAACTTGGCGAGACCTCATCTCTACAACAAATCAAAAATTAGCCGGGCATGGTAGCACACGCCTGTAGTTCCAGCTACTTGGAAGGCTGAGGTGGAAGGATCGTCGGAGACCAGCAGGAGGTCGAGGCTGCGGTGGCCGGGAGCGGCCACTGCACTCCAGTCTGGGCGACAGAGTGAGATTCCGACTCAAATAAATAAATAAACAAATAAACAAGCAAATAAATAAACAATCAACTTCTGCTATTTTAAAATGCATATGTTTTTAAATTAATTGCATATCACCTGTAAGGTCTTGGCATTTATTGTGTACCAACTTACATTTGTCGTAAATCTTCTGGGACATCCAGTTTGATCTTATGGAAAGTATCTTTTGTGGCAGGTTTGTTGGGATTAACTGATCGTAGACGTTCAATTGTGACAATTTCGTTATAAGTAGCATCACATGCTGCATATTCTATCACATAAAACTGAGAGAAGCAAATAAAAGTCATTCCTAGTCACAATTTTTAAAATAAGAGCAAGAACCTATCCCTATTCCGTTATTTCAAAATAAATTCTCTGTTGGAAAAAAAAAAAACTTTAGCAATGGAAACACATAAAACATACTTAACACAAAGTAAAAACTTTTTAATAAAATGACTCAAAATAAGGTATTACTTCACAAAATAGAAATCCAGGCTGAAATGCAGAACCTGGGTTTAGAAAAGGGAAACAGTAAAAAATGAATTTTAAATAAGCTTTTTCCTACCTCACCCTTTATCATCCTCACTTTAGCTAACCACCAACAGCAAGGCTCTTTTTCATTTGCTCTGGAGTAAACCTAAGCAAAAATTACAACAAAGAATATTTCATGATTAATATTAATTTTGAAATGTATAGATGATCAGACATTGAGAAAATTTTTGCTAAATACCCCAGGTGTCTTTCAAATCACATGCCATATACCTTCAACCAAATTGTACCCCTGTCTGCACGCTGAGCCAGACAGAGATACACGATCAGAAACCACCCAAGACTGCCTAGGAGTACCCTGTAAAAAAGCAGTTTTCCTACTTCTCTGTTTGACTTCAATAATAATTAGCACTCTGAACACAGGCGCTCAAGAGAAGCTGACCATTCATAAACATAGACATACTTTTTTGGGGTACTTAGTGAACTACAAAAATGTATCTAAAAATGTACAAACTTGTTTTTGTTTTATTCTCAAAAATTGATTCAAAGTTAATAACCATGGCCTACTGCCTGGCTGCTTGGTCATTAAATGGATAAGACCACTGACCACTCAGCCCACTAAGAATACCATCCTCGCATTCATATCTCCTGGGAACTAAACAGACAGATCCTTGGTCACTCTCTGGTCTCCTGCTTCCTCCCCACTAAAAGGGTCAACTCCACAGTGGCAATCCTCTGGATACCACCTCCCTGTTCTCACACACTGTGGCTCAGTTCTCTAACCGATCTCTTGATTGACCACTTCAAAGTTCACTTACAATGTACAGCATGGAACCTTTTGTGAGGGCACTAGCAAATCAACGTTAACAGGAAAATAGACAATACAGTACACAAGAAGAAACAGAAATATTCAGAAGCAGAAAGCACAAGGGGGATGGGGAGGAGAGGCCAAGAAGGTACAGTGTCTAAGGTTGTCAAGCGAGTCAAGGCTCAAATGTTTGTCTCGTCTCCCTTTTACAACTGAAGCTGAGTGACTAAACACAACTCAACCTACCTTTCCCTCTTGCCTCTCTCTCTCTCAACTCTGCTCTAGCCAGAGAAATAACCTCAGCTAATTGTTATGTAATACAGTGAAGTCACCCTAGCAACAGTGCCTCATTGGTTCCCACTTGTCAGGTGACTAAGCTGGAGGGAAGGGAAGTCACTCCATCAAACACTATCATGAGTACTCCTGATAAAATCAGACCAAAGACCTGGGCCTTCTCTTCAGAGAACTGATGATCTTTTGGGGAAGTAGACAGCTAAGTATAGACAGTGCTCCCAGAGCCCCTGTCAAAACAAACCCATTTGCTTACACCTAGTAGGTATTGGGTACATGTGGGTAAATAAATAACACATTAACCTATTTTCACTTTGTAGAGAAAAAAACACAGGCCTGGACGTTCAGAAACCTTTCCCGACCACTCTCTGAAACAGCATTCATGCCCCTATATCATCTTCCATCCTCTGCTTTTTTCCTTCATATGACTTACACCTGCCATATTAGTTATTGTCACTGGAATGTGACCTCAAAGGTAGAGGACTCTGTCCTGTTTCCCTGCACCTTCAGTACCGAGTGCAGTAAATAAGAATTCAATGGCCTAGAACCACTTTGTCTTGCCTGTCCAAATGTTTACTTAGCTGCTTCCTTCATAGTACAAATATTCATGAAGTTGCAACTAATGCAATTAAACAAGGTATTGTGCTTAGTATTGTGGGGAAAGAACAGAAGCAGCTCAAGATGAAGTGTGTGAAAGGGTAGGAAGGAGAGAGAGGATACTGCACAAACTACATAAGGCACTATTAGTAAGTGCCTTAAGTACAAAACCAATTTCCAATGGAGAAAGAAATAATACACATCATGTCTCTGTTCATGTGTTAGGTCTTCATGGCACCTTTTGGTCAAAAAGCTCAGTGGCAGACAAGCAGGTGGTTCACAGGTGGTACCCTGCAAAAAGGATGTTATAACCTATATGTATAAACTAAGGCATGTAGGTTTTAAAAAGGGAAGATTCACTGCTACTTCAAGAAAATTTTCATATACTGCTCTATAATGAAGCATTATTTCATCCCTGTGTAAAATTAATTTTCCTACTCTATTTTGCTTAAAATGGGGACACAGCTGTAGAGGAATAATACAATATTCGACCAAAGATTCAGAGATTGAGGAAAGGGGGAAAAGAAGCACTAGTGGGCAAAGGAACTTGGGGCAATGATTTTCAAAGATATGCCCTGAGTGCTGTTCAAACAGCCAAATTTACACATCACGTATCATTTCCAATCATTATTAAGATGGGATGGTCTCAATGGTACATATCCATCTCAGTTACAATTCTCAAGGTAATTTCAATAGCGCTAAAGACAAGGAGTTAAAAAAAAAGCACAGGTAAATTAAATACCCCCAACTCCCTCGATACTTAATATCTTTGTGGCAGGGGAAACTCACCTCAACTTCATCACTTTCGTTTATATCTTTATTATAACCTACAGGAGGTGGGAATCTCACATCATGGAATGGAATCTGCCTCTCTGGTTGCCAGCTGTAAATAAGCACACATAAAATCACTGAATATGCTTTTAGTTTTTACAGAAACTATGACCACGGTCATCAACTTTTGATTAAGTATGACCCCCTCTTTTTCTAGTTAAAAGAAGCAAATGCTTTAAAATGGTCAGTTTCTGCTAAGTGGGGCATAATGACAATATAGGAACATTTCAACAAAGTCTGCATGCAGCACAGCAGCCTTGTACTTCCATTTGGAATATTCCACTTGGAATATTTCTCTAAACAAAATAGAGCAACATTATGATTTTCAAAAATCTTTCTTTCAATAATTTCAACTTCTAAGAGTTTTAAATGTAAGATCACAACAGAAATTTCCTTCAATGTGTAAATAAAATATGTTAGTATCAGTAATTGTTAGTAGTATCAATATACTTCCACTTGCAAAGGAATCTTAACCACATTCCAAGAACCACAGAAACTGCCCTCTAATTCCCAAGCAAAATGGGACAGTCAGCACATTAGCAACTTCACAACTCACTTTTCCCCCTTTAAATTTTAGATCCCACGAGGTGGTCAATTCTTGCCACGGGTAGCTGGCTGCTGATCAGTATGATGCTATCAGCATGTACTGGGATGGTAGGGTCGCCTAAACCATAGAAACCCGATGGAGACAGCCTATAGGAGTTTGATTAAGTTGCCTAGTCTTAATTTTAAGAGCTATGAACAACTTTAAAAAATGTCAAATTATTTTTATATCCACAAAGATACAAAATGTTAAAAGACAAATTTTGCTAAAGCACTGAGAATTCAACTGCTGGAGCAGTCACTTCTGGGTTCTTTTTGGGGTGTTTCACCAGCTAATATTGAGATCTGTTCTATGCAAAATGTCAATGTTTTGTTAAAGGGTTTTCTGAGTAAAATTCTATTAAGAAAAGTAGGAATTTGTTGTTTTTAAGAAGAGCTCTTATAGAAGAGGGCAAGTAATTAAGTCAGAATTTGTAGAAATTGGATCAGGGCATAAATTAGACTGAACCCTTCCTCTGAATTATTATATACAGTTAACAAACTATACTTTTTAAAAAACTGTCTTTACTTCAGAAAAAGTTTTTAATACTTATTGAAAGTTTGTAACTTTAAATGTGTCATAAATTCATTGCTAAATTTAATGTATAAAGCATATAATAAGCCGGGCTCAGTGGCTCAGCCTGTAATCCCGCGCCTTGGGAGGCTGAGGTGAGTGGATTGCCTGAGCCCGCGGGTTCGTGACCCGCCTGGGCAACTTGGCGAGACCTCATCTCTACAATAAATCAAAAAATCAGCCGGGCGTGGTAGCGCGCGCCTGTAGTTCCAGCTACTTAGAAGGCTGAGGTGGAAGGATCACTGGAGCCCAGCGGGTCGAGGCTGCGGAGGCCGGGAGCAGCCACTGCACTACAGTCTGGGAGCCAGAGTGAAACTCTGACTCAAAAAAAAAAAAAAAAAAATGCATATAATAATGCATAATACAGTTTTTTTTGGTTGCAAAGATGGAAGAATTACTTTAAGTCTAATTTTAAGTGTATAGAGATAAAAACTCACAATTATTGTTAAAAGATGTGAAATTTGGAAGCACCTTTATGCTTTATGGAAGCTTTGGGAAGCACCTGAAGGCAAGCAATCTGGTATCATTAACACAGGTTTCTTCATGACCGAAATAAAGGGTAGATATCAACTGAAGTTCTTTAGAACACTGTTTCTGTTTCATTTTATTTTGTTTTTAACAGAAAAACACACACAGAAGGAAGGGCAAAGACACTACTTGGTAGGAATCTATTAGATCCTGGTGGTGTGCTCAAAATCAGTATTGTATCTCAAACATACTCCACAAACACAAGGAAAAACAGATGATCTATTTCAAGTTCCCAGGATGACAAAAAGCTTGAGAAACTTTTACGTGGATATAGTATAGCTGATACATAATCAATAAGGTATGAAGATGAAATAACTTTAAGTTTATGGTAGAAATCTGACTGAAAACCAAAGAGAATTGATCTGATAAATCAAGGTATAAACTAGATAAATTCTTAAATGCATAGAGGAAATGAGTGCTTGCATAATATTTTAATATAGACTCACAAACAACTAAAAGAGTGGCAAAGAAAGATAACTTTCTTTTGTATGGGAAACAGTGTTTACCTGTTGATGAGAATAAGTAAATAGGTAAGAGTATAATTACAAGGAAGAAAAACAGTCTCCAAGTTATCAAAGATTCTTCCGTTAGAGGTGCGTTGTTGTTTACTGTATAATCATGAATACTTGACATAGTAGAGAGGCAAATTCCTGAAACCTTTATGCCTTTATGTATTCAGATAAATATATTCTACTTTTATTTTGGACTGAGATTATTACTCTAGAGCTGGAAATAAGGGTTGGATATTCTCAATCCTTTTATCTCTGTCTCCCTAAATGTGTCTCAGGCATCTAAGGATACTGGTTTGTCCTGCTGCTAGCCAAAAAAAATCTGCTAACAGTCTAATTATAAAATTTATTCTCTAGACACTGAAATGCAGGCCTGCTTTTAACTTTTTTTTAGAAGCAAGATGTTTTTATTTATTGTTCAATATGTCTGGGTCATATACCATATTTTAGCAGATTAATATATAATTCACATATCACAAAATTCATCAACTTAAACGCACAATTGCATGGCTTTTAGAATGTTCACAGACATGTACAATCATTATCAGTCAATTTTAGAACATTTTCATCATCTTAAAAAAAAAATCCAGCCGGGTTCGGTGGCTCAGCCTGTAATCCCGCGCCTTTGGGAGGCTGAGGTGAGTGGATTGCCTAAGCCCGCGGGTTCAAGACCCGCCTGGG
>NW_007217369.1:206196-216213 GCF_000164805.1 Carlito syrichta
TTCGAGACCCACCTGGGCAGTGAGACCTCATCTCTACAATAAATCAAACAATCAGCCGGGCGTGGTAGCGCATGCCTGTAATTCCGGCTCCTTGGAAGGCTGAGGAGGAAGGATCGCAGGAGCCCAGCAGGTCGAGGCTGCGGTGGCCGGGAGCGGCCACTGCACTCCAGTCTGGGAGACAGAGTGAGACTCCAACTCA
Organism: Carlito syrichta; assembly: GCF_000164805.1. NCBI lineage: Eukaryota > Metazoa > Chordata > Mammalia > Primates > Tarsiidae > Carlito > Carlito syrichta. The sequence continues at coordinate 206,396 of NW_007217369.1, forward strand.
AAACAAAACAAAACAAAACAAAAAAATCCTGTATTTTTTAGCTATGGCTTACCCCGCATCACTCCCCTTCCCCACCAGAAATAAGCAGTCATTAATCTACTGTCTTTCTCTAGAGATCTGCAGACTGCTTTGATACACCATTAATTATCTTGGTACATAAAAGCCAAAACATTATAAGTGTCGATCATTCATCAGAGTTCAGTAAAATCCTAAGACCATGGGTATTTACATTTAAATTAATTAAAATGAAATAAAGTTAAAATCAGTCTCCCATTCACTCTTGCCACATTTCAAGTGCTCAACAGCCTTATAAGGCTTAGTGGCTACTGTAGTAGACAGCACTAATTCCCTTCATTTTCATCTTCTTAAAAGTTACTTTGGATGCTACATGCAGGGTGTGAAAAAAAATTTTTAACACAAGAAAATAAATAACAAACCCCCCAAATTACAAATATTTCTATGTAAGTTCTCAGTTGCTAATACAAAAGAATCTCTGGTTTCTTTCTTCACATTCAAGGGGACTGAGGTGTAAGAATCAATATTATACAATGAGGGATCTCTAGGTCATTAGCAGGAACAGTCATTCCATTGGTTTAATACTGAGTTGTTCAGAAACTTCTTGGTAACATGAAGGTCCATTCCTGAAAAACACTCAAACTAGACTTGATTTAAGAAAAAAAAAAAAAAGAGTAAAAAGAATTAGCATAAAATATTTAAAAACCTAAACATTAAAATTATGTTTCAAGACACTTACTTGTTTTCAAATGCAACTGTTATTGAATCTTCGTGAACATCCTTAACAAATGCCTGTAAGAAATACAATACCTAAATTAATATTCAAGCTTAAAGTTTATTTTGGTTTTTAGTTAAATTTTACAGTGATTCCAAACATTTTGTTTTTAAGAATAAAATAAACTTCAAATGAAAGTTTTTGAGGCTCATTCACTCATTAGTCAAATCTACATTATGTGCTAGGCCCTAGAGATACAGATAGTTCAAAAAAATGCTCCAGAGTTCAGCATCTCAGGAGAGAGACAAGGATACTGAAAATTACAACGTAGTAGTAAGGCAAAGCTGGACTACACTCTAGGCTAGAATTACTGAAAATTAGAAAAATTGTTCCAGAGTCATATGTCATCTAGTATAGATCTGTTATAAACTATCTTCTCCTTAGTAACACTTTAGGAGAATATAATACTAGATGATTAAATATAACCTAAGGTCTATGTGTACACAAGTATACCAAATTTTCTTTAACAACCGTACGCTGCAAACACCACTAAAAAGTCTAATTACTGGAGTTTAATTAAATTCTCAATCTCTCAGGCACTTGGAGAAAAAAATAATATAAGAGTTTTAGATCTTCTAAATTTGATGACACAATTGCTAGTAATACAGACAGACAGAACAAAATAGCTAACTAATTACCTAGACTTCTTTAATCAGTATGCAGTCCATAATTCTCTAAAATGAAATTAGTATGTACAGAAAAGGAGGGTTTTGGGTTTTTTTTTTTTTTGACAATTAGAGTAGGAAAAAGCATAAAGAAACCCAAGGGAGACAGGTATGATGGCTCATGCCTATAAAGTACCTTGGGAGGCGGAGGGGGAGGCGAGAGGATTGCCAGAGCCCACAGGTCCGAGACCAGCCTGGGCAATATGCCGAGGACTCATTACTACAACAAATCAAAAAATTAGCTGAGTGTGGTGGCACAGGCCTGTAGTTCCAGCTACTTGGAAGACTGGGGCAGAAATATCACCTGAGCCCAGCAGGTCGAAGCTGCGTTGGCCGTGAGCATGCCACTGCACTCTAGCCTGGGTGACAGAGTGAGACTCCAATTAAAAAAAAAAATAAACCCAAGGGGCTTTATACCTTGATTCATTTTTAAAGGGCTTGGAGAGAGAAGAGATTTAAACTTCTTACTCAGATTTGTTTTCTATGTGTTTCTCTCTTTCAGTGGTTTCTCCCTGTCTGCAGAACCATGGCCAAACTCCTTCTCTGGCTGTAAAAGGCTCTTCACGACCTTTCCCTCCCAGCTCTTAACTTTCCAAGCTTCATCCTCCATATCCTTATAGTTTGTGATCCAGCAATGCTAAACTACTTCTGCCACACTCTGCAGTCTTGGACCTCTCCATTCCTTCTTCTCTATTGTTCTTCCCCTCTTTTTACTATCTCCAATTGGTCTTTTAGGTTGCAGTTCAAATGGGAAGAATCCAGAAGACTAGGTTAAATTCTTGCCCTCTGCATTCTCATAGCATCCTATGCTTATCCCTACTATAAACTTACCCCACTCTATTATTATAGCCCATTTTCTCACTAACAGTAAGCTTCCTAATGGTGGTATCAGGTTGTATTTTATTCACAGTTCTATTTCAGAGTGTCTAGCATGAATTCAATGAGTAGTTATTAAATGGATCATTGCCTAAGATGTTCCTATTCCAGCCTTGGGGAAAAAGTATCTGTGTGGGTGATGGCGGTAGGTTGATAAGGAAAGACAGACTGGAGAAGGTGAGGTTCCTATAGAACCTTAAAGGATGAGGAAGAATCATCCAAACAAAATTCCACTAGGCCTAAGGGGAAACTTTCAGGCATAAAAGCTTAGACATTGAGCAACAGCTTGGGGTGTGATAGAAATAAATTCTTTCTCAACAACAACAAAAAAACAAGACAATTCAATAGGGAAAGAATGGCATTTTCAACAAATGGAGCTGGGACAACTGAATATTCACATGCAAAGAATAAATTTTGACCTTTACCTCAGGCCATATACTAGAATGAACTAAAAAGCATCAAAGACCTAAATGTATGAGTTAAAACTGTTAGGAGAAAACATAGTAATGAATCCTCATGACCTTGAATATCCAACTGAATATTAGGAAGATGACTAGTTCAGATTAAGACCGTTCTTTAACTTCTGTGTCCTCAGTAACTGGCACAATTTCTGGTATAGTGTGGGTGCCCAAAAAATATTTTCAAAAGACAAATAATTAAATGCAAATGTCTTGGTAAATAAATGTCTTCAAAGGCCTGATATAAAAGATCTGTTTTAAAAAATGAAGCTTCCCAAAATAACAAATTAAAGCATATGCAGTCAAGCATTAGCTGCTCTTAAGAAAAACTATGGAAGCTGAGACAGGACCCTGGAAAACACTGATACGGAAGCAACTAAAACAGAGCTACCAAATTTCGGCAATAATGCTTAAATGAATAAAAGTAAAGTCATGCAAAAAGAAAGTGTCTTTGTAAGATCAAGGCGGACTACAATGGCATCGTGTTCTGCTATAGCCACGGTGGGTGAATTACTATCAAGTTAAGCCTGAGTATATATCCTTATAGTGTTGGTTTAAAGGGAGACAAATTCACATTTTCTTCCTATCATTTTGATTATGCTAATTATTATTCAGCTATACTTAACTTATCAGCATTTTCTACTGCTTATTTTGAGGACTCTAGTTTAATACTGATCATGATGTCTCAGAATATACCAGATTTAATAAGGGTGCATGGCTCAGCGCTCTAAAGGGTTGTTTGCCTCCCTATTACTTCAGCAACAGAGTGGCTTGATTTTGAGTTAAAATTGCAAGCATTGGTCACTCTTAGGCTCTTAGTTTTATAAACTAAGTCATGAAAATTATAGAGAATGGGAAGGAGAACTTTTCCAGCCTCAATTTCCCCCTTATCTTTATATAATGGCTAATAACAAATCAACAACCTGCTTTTGGGGAGTGGTATTAGATCACTATCTAAAATCAAGACCTCTGTTAGGAGGTGACTGAAGAAGGGTCACTGCTTCTGTCTTCATCCTTGTTGAAATTTTTGTAATTAACATTAGTTCCTTTATATTATATGCTAAAAATTTTAATTCCTTCTACCCTTGTTACAGCTGGGTGAAAAAGTGTTCTCAGTAAATCAAGTGTCTTTCCAATACTACCGCCCTTGTCTAAAACTGCCATCTACTATGGTAGCCACTGATCACGTGTGGGTATTTACATTTAAATTAATTAAAATGAAATAAAGTTAAAATCAGTCTCCCATTCACTCTTGCCACATTTCAAGTGCTCAACAGCCTTATAAGGCTTAGTGGCTACTGTAGTAGACAGCACTAATTCGAAACATTTACAAATGTTAGAGATTGTTTTCAGACCCATCATAAAAGCACTCTATGTCAGCTTTAGCTACACTGCTGTACTTTTTATTTTCTATTTACCAGAAGTTATTGTCCAGTTTAGTTATAATTATTCACCACATTTTCCTATTTTCTAAAATTAAACATTCCTTCAAAGGTGGAAGATCTGCAAGTGTTGTGACTATTCAGAAAAAGGAAAAAAAAAAAAAGCTTTTGCAGGTTCTGACTGCAATTCCGGATGTAGCGTCAGAAATGGTTTGAGTAATCATCATAGCCTAACCGTGTCACTGTCTTTGAGTTAATGAAATTTATCTGTATACAGATATTTCCATGAGTGTTTCAAAATTAGTCATTTTTAGTCACCATTTGCATATAAGTGAATACAGAAGGCATGTAACACTTTCTGGCTGCTGCTTTAATAAATGGAATAAAAGAAACTCATAGGTTGCCCTCTACCGGCACTCGCACTAAAAATAAGTATCGTGAGTTTTAAGGTCTTTTACTAAGGCTTCATTCCAACAAGGGTTCCATCTTCCTGCTTCTCATCATACTTATTCCAACACTCTCCATTTGGCCCTACCCTGCCCTGACCTTTTCCTCCCTAACCCTTCCCCTTCACACTCATATCCTCCTTCTCTGGCCATCTCCAGAGCACTATCACCCCATCTATCACTGACTTGGAAGACTACATTTTGTTGTGATCCCTACCTATCAAGCAAAATTGGTGTTTGTGGAGAAGATAGGTTAAGGAGATTCCTGAGAGGCTTCCAAAGGAATCTGAATGAATATGCACAAAGGAAACTACAATACACTGGATGAAAGCTGGTTCTACTGGAGTCAGTGAACTTAGTAGTTAAGAGTACTGCTGTGAATCAGACCTAGGTTCAAAATCTCGGCTCTATCATGTAATAGCTATGGGACTCTCCAAGAAGCGACCTCTGGACCTCAGATTCCTTGTAATAAGGAACTGGACCAGCCTCTTACAACCATTACTTTGTATTAAGTAATTAGATTACACACATAGGTGGTAATAAACATAGGAGAGATAGAGGGGGGCATATTTTATAAGATTCAGAACCATAAATGCTCTTGTATTGGGACAATCTACATCCCTACAAAAGTATACTTTTAAAACTGCTTTAAAAATTGGGACAGCAAAGGAAAATGATGTTTCACCAAGATACTAAATACTAAAGGTTATTGACTCTGGGAAGAAAAAAAGATGTGATGAAAATCTTTGGGGTTTGATAAAATCCAATGCAAACCCAAGGTATCATACATAAAGCAAGTTATCACTTCGCCACCCCTTTGTATGTGGGCAATAACAACATAAAAAAACAATAAATAGCAGAGACAATAAACCTCATCAACAGTCCTTCCACCCATAGTGCGTGTCCAGGAATATGCAACTTCAACTTCATACAGGCATTTACCACAAATTGTTAAAAAAAAAATTCTCTCTGGTTCACTCTGATCAAAAGATGACACAGACATTAGTTATTAATTTTCCTTCTGTATATGTACTGGAATACTTGAGCACGCAATGTAACAAAACCAAGTTTCCGAGCAGTATCAAAGATTTCTAACTTTATCTTTCCTTACTAGCCATTCTTAAGAATTACAGTGTAATATGTCAAGGTGCAAGAGTTTAAAAAGGAAGCTGATACATAAACTGAATATTTCATGGCCTCTTTGTATCAACAGTAAAAAATGGAAACATAACCTTGCAACTGTAGTTAGAGGGGGCTAAGGCAGTGTTATTGTAACAAATGCAATCAAAGATCACAATGAAATGGAAAAATGGGCAGAAAATCAAATTCAATGAAATTCTTCAAGATAAATTTTATCATTTCAGGAAGTCACATGCCAGATTTCCAATCTCAGACCTGACCCTTAATAGCTGTAACACTTAGTAGTAATTCACTTACCTAATCCTTCTGTACATTCACATTCTCATCTAACAAATAGAAATAACAGTACCTCAAATTCGTTGGGGAGGTTTAAATAAATTAACAGAGGTAAAGCACCTAGAACAGTGCCCAGCACCTAGCGAGCACTCAGCACCTGTTAGCTATTAGCATAACCACTACCCTAATTATCTCAGGAAGCACATTCCTACAGTGGGCAGGAATCAGAAAGCCAAGTAATATATCACTGAATTTTGCATTTAATTAATAATTTGGGGGTTACCAGAATACTTGAGTAAGGTCTTAGAAATTTCATAGTTCCAAAGGCGAAAATTAAAGTACCCACAAAGATCCTAGACACTAAAAAAAAAGGGCATTTAGAACTCTAGAAAGAAAAAAATGTGGTTGATCTAAATAATTCTCTTCCTCAAAGCACAGAATAACACCTTTATGCAAAGTTAGCTTGAGAGACTTCAGAGAAAACATGAATGCAAGTTTATCTACATTTTATGCAAGTTTATCTATAAATGTATAAACCTTGCGCAAGTTTATTTGTATTAAAGCAGGTATTTCTAGCAGGATGTGTAGCTAAAATGATATGTTAGGCCACTAATGTCTTCATTTAAAACATTTTCTCTAAATTGTGCATTTTATCATATTTAGTTGCTAGTTGCCATAATAATACTCATCAAATGAAAGTCTGTCCTCAGATAACAAACTTAAGATGTAAGATATTTTAAAGTATAATGTAACAATAAAATTGCAATCTTGCATTATTACATCATATTACAATAATGAATCAGGCATCACCCACTGTATTTTCAGAAAACAAAAAGGTTTTGTATCTATGATTCCAACATATGAATTACCAGTTTTTACTAATTTCCATACTAGTACACAAAACCTACAAATCTTAGGATATATTAGTGCATTTATATTGGAATGATATGCATTCTACGTGTAAAATGGAGTTAATTCATTACCATTCCCAACACATCAAAACTACTAGTCCAAAGAAAACATTATTTGAGGCAGATGCCCCTAGAACAAAGAGTTTATTTCAACATTACTCATTTAGTGAATGCTTTGTAAGGATTTTATGAGGTATAAGTCAGTGTCTTCATGCCTTAAATAATATACCCTTAGGGCTCTGTAAGTGGTATGCATATACGACCAACTTTTTTTAAGTCAAAGAAATACCTAAGCACAACAGTAATGGCTCTGGTGATTACTAAATCCAACTTTTTAAAGGAGAAACACCAGAAGAAAAAAAAAAAAAACATAAAACACAGCTGGTACAATCTTAAGGTTTAGGTTTCACGGTTCTGTTAATTTTAAATCCTGAGCTTGAGCATTCTTTTTTTTTTTTTTTTTTTTTAAAGAAAAAGAGCCAAACATCTCCCAGCATATACTCTATCCATTTTATATTGCAAACTTGGACAATATGCTTAGAAGATGGAGAACTGTCCTTGGGAATATGGTGTTAGGAAAATCAAAGTCTGAATTCAATCATACTAAAGTTGATTTGTTTAGTTTTTAAAGTCTTTCTATTAATTTCTTTTTCCATAAATTTAACTTATCCATAGTAGTTCATTTTTCATTGGTCTTTATTTCCCATCTTTCCTGTCTATCCCATAGGACAAACAACTCAGTTTACTTTTGCTTTACTTTTATAACTCACAGCAATATGGTAACTCACAAAAATTTCAACCTTTTTCAATGTAAAAATTATTTTTATATCAACAGAGACTATGAGATTTTTTTTAGAAATCAACTTTAATAAACACTTACTTCTCCATGTACAGCTCTTCAAGTATTACATTTCCCATCACGGAACTAAGGAATAACCTATTCTTTTTTATGCACCTTCAATGTAAGTAATTTTGTTAAAAAGCAAAACCAAAAAATGGAAGATTAATAGCAAAAACAGAGAGCATTTCTTATATTCCAGTCAATTTGCTAGCAAAATCGCTGGAGCAAATCATAGGTTGCTGAAAGATAACAATAAGTCCTTCAAGACCAGGATGTGCTACTTGCCCTCTGTGGCAAGCAAACTTCAGTGGCATCCAGAAGCTGATAAAACAGATACATTAGAATTCTGCCTAACCACTAGCCCCTACTCATATACTGTATCGATAAAGTAGGGCCACAAATCTCGTGACCAAAACTATTAGCCTAGGACCCAGAATGATTAGACACAAACTAATCAGTAGAAATTATGGATCAATGAAATAAATACAACTAAAACTTTGACTGCAGAGTTGAACTGAAACAATTTTATCTTGGTGAGACTGTTAAGAACATATATATAAATGTTTGCCTGTTTCACAGCAAAAGGTTTTCACCTTTGTGCTAAAAGTATGAGTTTACACACTACTCGTTTAGGAAACATATTGGTGTCCAAAAGTCTCCATAAAATTGGTAAACACATAACACACTAAGTCAATTCTTTATTTTAGCCAAACCCGTCTCATTTGAAACGTTCAAGTAATCCTATAATAAATTTAAGAATTGTGTTGGACAATACTTCCTTCCACGTGCACCTTCTATTGCCAAAATAGTGGAGTAAGGTGGGATACAGAAGCTACAGACATTCAAGAGGAAACAAGAATTTATAGATTACTAGATCTACAGTAAGTGCCAACAAACGCACTACTGCTACATCAAAAAAAAAAAAAAGATTTTTAATCTTCCCTTTGAAAATGAAAACTATTCATTGATCTGCAATGGTGTAACTTCTAAAATGATTAGTAAACCCATGATGCCTATTTACAGCCTCAACAATTCAGTCCACTGCAACACTACAAATTCAAAAGGAATACGGTCAAGTTCTTAAGAGCACAAAACAAAGATTCCCAAATAGTCAATTTTAGAAATTCCCTAGTAATAACATACTCTGTTAATTTCCCGGAGTTTTGTGGCATATCTTCAGGTCTTTGAAGAATTAAACACAAAAAAATGCTTAAGTAGCAGAGTCACTAATGTTTTTAGCCGCTGAAGCATCGGCATTCCTGGATTTACCCTCAATTTAAGAAGGGAGGGGGCCCGCAAATAGCAGTATGACCAACTTCTTGAATGCATAGCTCAGATGTGCTAGGGTCTTCCAGAAACTTTTGGGTCTAAAATCTCCTCTGAAATCCACAAAGAGAAGCACTAAAAATCAGTTGCCATTGTGATTTGGTGCCGACTCCGGCTTCCTACTACTCTTCCTCCACACCCCTCTCCCAGAACAGCGGAGCTCTCCGAAGTCCCAACGCTGGCCCGGAAAAGAGAAGCCAGAGACCTTAAGCCCTCTTGGCGCTGCAGGAGGCGGCCTGGCTGAAGCGTCCCCCGCTCCTCTCCAACTACCCACACGTCAGGCCTGGATCCCACTGGGAGAGGATATTTAGGAAAGGAGGAACAAGCAGCCGCCGTCACTTAGCGCCGATCCCGGCCCTTCCCGCCGGGATCTCGTACCTGGCGCCGGCCCTCGCCCATCCCCAGCTCTCCCCGCCGGGGCTTGGCCCCGAAAGGGCACCCTCGTCTCCCCGCTCGTCCCCATTCCGATAGGCGCCGGGGCCTCTCGTCGGGGACGGAGCGGGACTCGAGGGGCTTCCTACAGGCCCCAAGTCCAGTCCTTCCCTCCCAAACAACATCCCGCTGAGCGCGCCCCGGCACCCGGGCGCGGCGCTTGGCAAGAGGGCCCCGGGCCTGCCTCCCGCCGACACCGAGAAGAAAAGGGAGGGAAGGGAGGGCGAAGATGGGGCCTGCCCTGGAGCCAAGTACCTTGTAGAAAGCGCCATTGG
>NW_007217369.1:216659-218213 GCF_000164805.1 Carlito syrichta
CGCGCGTGCGCGCTGCTGGGAACCGGCCGGGGTGCCGGGTCCGACGTAAGGCGCGCGGGCTGGGCGTGCGCGGGCTCGCGGGAAGGCGGGAAGGCGGGAAGGGCGGCGATGGGTCGCACCGCCTCGGGGCTCCGGGCGAGGGCCGCAACGCCCATTTCGGTAGAGGTGCAAGCGGGGGCGTGGGAAAAGGCCTCCCCTGGCGATCACCTGCATCCAGTTATCCGAGTTCTACCTCGCTACGATTCAGGGGCGATGTTGGGTTTCGTGTGGTTTTTTTTTTTTTTTTTTCGAAGTACCGCAGAACCTGATTGAGCAGGAGGTGGAGAGGAGGACAAGAATAGGGGTGAAGGATTAGACTGGAGAAGACTTTGAACTAGAGACCGTAGTGATCACGGTGCCCTGGGCTTGTGTGATCCTTAGAGGCAGAGGGCTGAGAGTCATGCCCTCCCCCAAGAGATGTGGAGCTGTCCGAGAGAGACATCCTGTGCCCTTTGAGTCAGGACCTCTGGAAATGTTAGTCCTTCCTCAGACCCAGCACTGACCCACATACTCGCCTTTCCTCAATTCAGTTTCATACGTCTCGACATACGTTTGAAAAAGAATGTGTTAAGGATTTGTTAATTTCTTTAAAGTTCATTTGGGCCTCTACTGTATGCCCAGCCTGCACCAGAGTATGGGGTGGATATGAGCGTAGCAGTCATGGGACCTGTCTACAGGGTTCAGTGCACCTTCTTAAAACTCTTTACCGTTAGTCCCACCTCCCTTCCCCTCCCTCCCCCCCATAGTTTCCCACCACTGTCAATCCTTTTCTTATAGTATTACGATAGATGTTCAAGGTCCACTATATGAATGAGAACATGTGATACTCAGATCTTTGTTTCTGTGAGATGTCACTCAGTATTATAGACTCTAGTTCCATCCAGGTTGCTGCAAAATTCATGATTTTGTTCTTTTTTATGGCTGCATAGTATTCCGTCGTTTATATGTACCACATTTTTTTAATCCAGTCCTCTTTTGATGGATAGCGTGGTTGGTTCCAGGTTCTTGCTATTGTGAACAATGCTGCCATAACCATTCGTGTGCAGGTATCTTTTTGATAGGGTGATTTGAGTTCTTCAGGGTATATTCCCATTAGGGGGATTACAGGGTCATATGGGAGGTCAAAAAGTAAAACAGAGACTAGAGACTGGGAAGCGTAGAGGGAAGGGAGAGAGAGGGAAAATTTGTTAAGGATACAAAATTATAACTAGATAGGAAAAATAAATTCTACTGTTCTATACCACTGTACGATGACTATATTTAGCAATAATATGTAGTTTCAAATAACTAGAAAGAGGATATTAAATATTCCCAATACAAAGAAATGATAAAAGTTTGAGATGATGAATATGCTAATTACTCTAATCTGATCCCTATGCATTATATTGAAACATCACTATGTAATGTATGAATATATACAATTATTTGTCAATTAAAAATAAACAAATATTTTTAAATTAAAAAAAAAAAACTCTTTGCCCTCTGCTGTAGAACAAACCCTAGGATTTTTTCTTT
>NW_007217369.1:218233-270281 GCF_000164805.1 Carlito syrichta
GAGGTCTCGCCAAATTGCCCAGGCGGGTCTCGAACCCGCGGACTCAGGCAATCCACTCACTTCAGCCTCCCAAAGGCGCGGGATTACAGGCTGAGCCACCGAGCCTGGCCAAACCCTAGTTTTTTCCTGTTCCTGCCTCTGCACCGCGCCTCTATCCACCTTGATACATGTTTCTTTGGTCTGGAATCTTTGTATCCAACTGAGAAGTTTACTAAGCACCTCCCCAGTGCCAGGCATTGTGCTAAATGATAAAGAGACATTGGTTAGCATAAAAGAAAGCCAGGATTGATCTTGGAACCTGGGGTAGATGAACATACTAAGGGGGGGCGCCCCCCCAAAACCGGAATTATCTTTTGAAAGGCAGCCCCTTGTAGCACAGGCTTCCCCCTCTAGATAAGTGTGTTCTAGGAGCCTACCCGCATCAATGTATCAGCTAGCCTTGTTGTGAGAGGTTGCTTTCAGCTTCAGTGCAGTTTCGTTTTGTTTTGCTTTTTGAAATTCTTTCAAGGCATTTTCCCATTTCATGATAGGTGATCTATGAGCATATCTGCCCACACTGTGGTGAATGTTCAGCAGTTTTTGACCCAAAATGGCATGGTTCCCATACCCCACCCTTTCTATTCAACTGATCTCGCCCCTAGTGACTTGTTTTGTTTTGTTTTCCTGGATGAAAAAGTCCTGAGGGAAATGTTTTGCCAATGTGGACGAGGAAACAAAAAACGGCGGAAGCACTAAAAGGCATCAAAATCGACGAGTTCTAAACCTATTATTTGGAACAGTGGAAAAGACATCGTGAAAGGTGTGTTGCATCCAACAGAGAGTACTTTGAAGGTGACTGAAGTTTAAACATGTAAGAATAAGTACACAATTTTTAATAAATAAATTCCAGTTTGGGAGGCGTTCCCCCATAATTCAAATGATTAGAAAAGTAAATGTTAAGTTGCAACTGCGATAAGGGCTATGAAGAATACATGCACCCGTGATAGTGAACACGACCCATCTGGGGCAGAGGAGGGGTAATGATTCTAGCTGGAATGTGACAGGTGAGAGTTAACTGGCAGCACTGAATTGGAGGAGGCAAGGTGACCTGCCCCAGGAAGGTACCCCAGAATGAGAGTCACTGTTGGGCCTCCAATTCCTTTCCTACCCCACTTCCAGCCAGAGTGGTAACATTTGAGGCTGGTAGAACTCCAGCCTTAAAGCAGTGGATCAAGGGCCACATTTCTTGAGGCCATAGTAAACAAAAATGACCCTTTGGACTAGGGTCTTTGGAGTATTCACAAGAGACAAAGGCCCCAATAGTCCCGAAAGAAAATCTCACCATTGGCTGAACTGGAGCAGATCCTTATCTTTAAACTCAGTGTAGTAAAACAGGACATTTTGATTTGGATGATTATACTCTCCACGTGCACAATGTTGTTCAATTTACCCAGAGCCTGAAAATATGTCAAATTTTCACCACTGCCTTAACTACAAGCCACACTTGACTACACTCAACAGATGCAGTTCCCTGAACCTGTGGTGCAGTTCATGCCTTCATGTCGCTGCACATGTTTCCTGGTTAGATGCCCTACCTCTTAAGGTTATAGCTAAATTCCTATTAGCTAGTTATGTTACCTCAGGTGCAGAGAGTTGAGTTAACTTGGCTTTTCAATCCCCAGCATCGTCCTCATCAATCCCTACAAGGCCCCTCTCTTGTTTATATTATTTGATATTGTCTATATTACTTTTCCTCATCTTTCTCAATCCCCACTCTCATACTTCTAGACTCAAACTGTAATATGTTTGATATAGATCCTTGATAACTTAAGACAGGTAGTACTTTGTGTATGCCTTTTACATTAATGGAGATGGTATTGGTCTGCAAATCTCTGTTTCCCGCTATTTTTCTCGACACGATGTTTTTGTGCTATATCCACATTGCTGTGGATATAGTTTGTTGCTTCTAATTGTTGCGAGTATTCCATAGATTTTACTGATGCATATTCCTAGTGATGGGGCATCTAGGTTACTGCCAAATCCCTGATGTCATACTGCAGTGAAAACCCTTGGGAATGTCTTTATGAAGCATTGCAGGAATTTCTTTTGTGCTCTTACAGAACTTTGTGCATACCTCCTTCTTCCTCATGACACTGCTTGGCATATATCAGGGACTCAATAAATGTTGACTACCTCTACTATAATGCTTAATGTACTATTATTATTTATTTATATTTCTGTTTCCCTCATTGGACTGTTAGTTCCTTCCAGATGCAGATGATGTCTTGTTCATCTTTGTGTCCCTGGCACATTAAAAGTGCTTCATTTCCAGATACATTCAATGAATGAATAAATGCTTCTCCTCACTACCTGCAGATAATGTGACTTAGTTTTGCCCACTCGGCTCTGCATCTCAGCCTTACTCTGATCTCTAGGTTTTGAAATTCCTCTTTGCAAAATAGCTCACCTGAATGCAGACACTGGGCTCAGCCATGCTCATGAGCCTGCTCTTCCCATATTCTTTGTTCTTTCTAAGTTACTGGCAACCCCTGCCTTTGAGTTTGTTGCTGAGACGTAAAACAGAGTCATTTTGACCCTGTCTTTCTCTCACATAGCTAATCCATCACCAAACAATTGCAGAGTCCAAAATCTATTTCTCATCATTTACACTGCTAAAACTTTGGTCCAAGTCTCATCCTGTTACCTGGATTATGGCAACAAGTTCTTCACTGGTCTCCCTGCAGTCACAGTTTTCTTCTCTCTGTCAATTTTCAGCACAAAAGACAGAACAACTCTGTTAAGGTGCCAATCAAATCCCTCTGCCACTCAAAACCCTCCAATGGCTTCCTAAATTTCTGAGTAAAAGCCAGAGTTATTTATTCTGACCTCCATGCCCTATACACACTAGCTTCTATTATCTTCTCTATCTTAGCTTTTAACTTCCTCCTTCAGTACATTCAAGTCATAATGGTTTCTTTGCTGTTTCTTGAAAATACCAAGCAGATTCTGTCTGTCTACCCTCACTCGAGAACAGATTTTTGTTTGTTTTACTCACTGCTTGTCCCCAGTGCCTACCAGCGACTAGAACATAGTAGATGTTCACCAAATATTGAATGAATGAATGAATGAATGAATGAATATGTGCTGACTTGGCTGAGGTTGAGTTGGCCATCATGTCTATATTTATCTGATATTGGAATTATGCTTCGGTGCTTTTAGCCTTGCCTTGGCCCCTGGCTTCCGTTAAATTACTGCCTGTTGTCTCTGCGTTGATCAATTGTGTTATTTTCTGCTGCTTTGCAATTTGAGCCCTCTGAGTCTTTTTCATGCCTCTATCCCAGCTGAAATGCCTTTTGCCTTTTCCAAGTCTAGCCTTCATGACATTTTCTCTGCAAATTTTACCTCATCTTGACCTCTCCTTTGAGCTAGATATTGGAAAAACAATGTAATTAATAGACTTCATTTTTTAGAACAGTTTTAAATTCATGAAAAACTGAGCAGCTAATAGACTTTCCATATACTGTCCTAACTTCCTCTCCTCCCCCCACAGTTTCCTCTATTATTAACATCTTGCATTAGCGTGATACATTTATTACAACTGATACATTACTGTTACTAAAGTCTATAGTTTACATTAAAGTTCACTCTGTGTTGAACAGTCCTGTGAGTTGTGACAAACGCATAACGTATACACCATTACAATGTCATACAGAATAGTTACACTGTACTAAAAATTCCCTTTGTTTCACCTCTGCATCCGCCCTACCCCCAACCTTTGGCAATCACTGACCTTTTTACCATCTGTGTAGTTTTACTTTCTCCAGAATGTCATACAGTTGGAATCATATAGTATGTAGTCTTTTCATACTGCATTTTTTTTCGCTTAGCAAAATGCATTTAAGTTTCCTCTATTTTTTTGTGGATTGATAGCTTATTTCCTATTACAGTGGAATAATATTCCATTGCACGGATGTACTATAGTTTTCTTATCCATTTACCCATTAAAATAAATCTTTGTTACTTACAATTTTTATCAATTATGAATAAATCTGCTGTAAACTGTCTTGTACAGGTTTTTCTGTGCACATAAGTTTTCAACTCATTTGGTTAAATGCCAAGGAGTGTGATTGCTGGATCATATGATAAGACTATGTTTGGCTTTGTAAGAAACTGCTAAATGGTCTTCTAAAGTGGCTGTACCATTTTGTGTTTTCACCGGCAACGATTAAAACTTTCTGATGTTCCACATCCTTGCCAACATGTACTGTTGCCAATGCTTTGAATTTTGGCTATTCTAGTAGGTATGTAGTAGAAGGTAGTATGTAGTAGAATTCTGCAATTTCCAAGTTACATATGACATTGGACATCTTTTTATATGCTTATTTGCTAGATATATATTCTTCGATAAGGTGTCTGCTACGATATTTTTAATTGAGGACTGTGACTTGTCTTTTCAGTCACTTTACAATGTTCTTCACAGAACAAAAAATTTTAATTAAAATTACTTGGAAGGCTGAGGCGCAAGGATCACCAGAGTCCAACAGGTTGACGCTGGGGTGGCCGTAAGCGTGTCACTGCACTCCAGCCCAGGCGACGGAGTGAAACACCAACTCAACAACAACAACAACAAAATTCACCTATTCTGAGTCTTTGTCTTTTCATATAAACTTTATTGTCAGTTTGCCAATATTCATTAAATAACTTACTGAGATTTTGATTGGGATAGTATTGAATCTATAGATCAAGTTAGGAAGAAGTAACATCTTAAAAATATTTGGTCTTTCTATCCATGAACACAGAATATCTCTCTATTTATTTAGAGCTTTAATTTTTTCATCAAAGTTTTATACTTTTCTTCATATAGATCCTGTACATATTTTTTATGTTTATACCTAAATATTTTTTCATTGCTGATGTAAGTAGTATAATGTTTTAATTCAAGTTCCAGCTGTTCATTGCTGATATATAAATTTCCCTCTCACCACTGCTTTTGCTGCAACCCACACATTTTGATAAATTGTATTCTTTGTTGTTTAGTTCAAAATATTTTTAATATCTTTTGAAACTTTCTTTTTGACCCTTGTATTATTTATAAGTGTGCTGTTTAATTTCCAAATATTTGTGGGGAGATTCTCCACCTATATTTCTATTTATTTAATATTTTAGTTTAATTTCATTGTGGACTGTGAAAATATTTTATTCGATTTTATTATTTTAATTTCAGGTATGTTTTATGAACCAGAATATGGTCTATCTTGGTGAATGTTCCATGTGAACTTGAGAAGAATGTATATTATGACACTGTTGGAGGAAATAGTCTAAGATGTCAATTAAGTCAAGTGGATTAATGGGGCTGTTTAGCTCACCTATATCCTTACTGACTTTCTGTGGCTCGATCTATCAATTACTGACAGAGTGGTGTTGAAATCCCCAAATATAACAGTGCATTTTTCTATTTCTCTTTGGAGTTCTATCAGCTTCTGCCTCATATATTTTGACACTGTTGTTAGATGCATACACATTAAAAATTTTTATGTCTTCTTGGAGAATTGACCCTTTTATCATTATGTAATGCCCCTCTTTATTCCTGATAATGTTCCTTGTCCTAAAGACTGCTTTGTCTGAAATTAAGATAGCTACTTCAATTTCTTCAATTTTCTCTCATTAGTGTTATCATGGTACTTCTGTTCCCATCCCTTTACTTTTAATCTAGCTGTGTCTTTTTATTTAAATTGGATTTCTTCAGGAGAGCAAATACATGGGTCTGTTTTTTTAAATCCATTCTGATAGTCTCCATTTTTTAATTTATGTATTTACCATTCGCACTTAAAGTAATTATTAATAGAGTTAGCTTAAGATCTAGCATGTTTATAACTGTTTTCTATTCATTTTACTTGTTCTTTGTTTCTTTTTTATAATTTATTTTCCCCCTTTTTCATTACTCTCTCTAGCTTTAATTGAGCATTTTATGTGATTCTATTTTTTCTTCTCTTAGCATATAAATTATATTTTAGGACTTTAGAAGGCCGAGGCAGAAGGATTGCTTGAGTCCAGGAGTTTAAGACCAGCCTGGGCAATATAGGGAGACCTTGTCTCTACAACAAATGAAAAAAAATAGCCAGATATGGTAGTGGATGCCTACAATCCCAGTTACTCAGGAGGCTACGGTAGGAGGACTGATTGATCCCAGGAGTCTGAGACTGCAGTGAGCCATGATCATGCCCTGCACTCCAACCTGAGTAAGAGTGAGACAGCTACTCAAAAACAAATAAATACATAAATAATAAATTATACTTCTAAAAAAGTTTAGTGGTTTCCCTAGAGTTTGTAATATATCTGTGCATCTAACTTACATTCACTTGCTTTTTTTTTTTTTTTTTTTTTGAGTTGGAGTCTCACTCCTTTGCCCAGGTTGGAGTGCAGTGGCACACATGCTCATGGCTACTCCAGCATTGACCTGCTGGGCTCTGTTGATCCTTCCACCTCAGCCTTCCAAGTAGTCAGAACTACAGACGTGCACTACCATGCCTGGCTTTTCTTTTCTTTTCTTTTTTTTTATTGTAGAGATGAGGTTTTGCCAAGTTGCCTGGACTGGTCTCGAACCCGCGAGCTCAGGCAATCCACTCATCTCGACCTCCCACAATGCTAGGATTGCAGGCTGAGCCACCGAGCCCGGCCTAAATTCACTTTCAAATCACCACCCATACATAGTGCTTCATGGGAAGTACAGGTGCTTTATTCCAGAGTATTACCAATTCTTCTCCCCTGTTCCTTATTATCTTACTGTCTTTCATTTTACTTATCCATACACCGTAATCACCCAATTTATTATTGCTATTACTATTTTGAAAAGGTTATATCTATTAAATCAATTACGGTTAAAAAATTAAATAGTTTATTTTATGCTCATTTGTTTCTTCTTAAAACCTCTTGTGTGGCCAGGTGTGGTGGCTCAAGCCTGTTATCCCAGCACTTTGGGAGGCCATTCGAGACCAGCCCGGGGAACTTGGTGAGACGTTGTCTCTACAGTAAATCACAAAAATTAGCCAGGCGTGGGAGCGTGCGCCTGTTGTTCTGGCTACTTGGAAGGCTGAGGCAGAAGGATCGCCTGAGCCAAGCAGGTCAATTCTGGGGTGGCTGTGAGCGTGCCACTGCACCGCAGGCTGGGTTACAGAGTGAGACTCCAACTCAAAACAAAACAAAACAAAGAGCAAAAAAAACCACCAAAAATAAATCCTTTTGTCTTGTGTTCTTTATGTAGATTTGAGTTTTTGACCTGTCATATTCTTTCTCTCTGAAGAATTCTTTTGACATTTATTTCAAACTACTGATGATAAATTATCTCAGTGTTTGTCCGACAAAGTATTTTTTCTTCACTTTTAAAAGATCATTTCACTGGATACAGAAGTCTAGATTTTTTTCTTTCAACACTAAATATTTCAGTCCACTCTCTTCTTGCTTTCATGGTTTCTGATGAGACATTTCATGTAATTATCCTTGTTCCTCTGTAGGTAAATTTCTCCTTTCCTCTGGCTTTTTCCAAGTTTTCTCTTTGTTTTTAGTTTTTTCCACAGTTTAACACAATATGACTGAGTGTCAACTTTTTTTGTTGTTATTCATTCTGCCTTTCTGAGCTTCCCAGATCTGTGATTTGGTGTCTGTTGATTTGGTGTCTGTTTTTGATGATGGAAAAATCTCAGTCTTTACTACTTCATATATTTCTTCTGCTTTTTTCTTGCCTTCTGGAGTTCTCATTATGCATATTACATTTTTTTGTAATCGTCCCACAGTTCTTGACTATTTTGTTTCTCTTTCATTATTTTTAGTTTTTGCATTTCAGGTTGGAAAGTTTCTACTGACTTATCTTCAAGCTCACTGATTCTTTCCTCTGCTTCTTTCCTCAGCTGTCCAGTCTTCTGATAAGCCCATTAAAATTATTCTTCATTGGGCAAACTCTTTGGGTTCCCTCCCCCATGGGAGCTTTTCTGTCCTCTTAATACACCCCGCTTTCAAAAAAAAAAAGTATTCTTCATTTCTGGTACAGTGCATGATTTTTATTTCTATCATTTTTTCAGATTCTTTCTTGGAGATTCCCTCTCTCTGCTTATTTTACCTATGTGTTTTTGCATGTTGTCCGCTTTTTCCATTAGTGTCCTTCACATATTAATTATAGCTATTTTCAATTCCCTTTCTGATAATTCCAAGACAAGTGTCATATTTAACTCTCATTCCTATGCTTGCTTTGTCTTTTCCGGCAGTGTTTTTTTCTTGCCTTTTAGCATGCCTTGCAATTTTTGTTGAAAGTCAAGCATGAGGTATTGGGAAATAGGAGCTGAGGTAATCAGGCTTTTGAGTTTGATGTTTTATCTTAATCTGGCTAGGAGTGGGACTGTGTTTAATGTTTGCTGCAGCTGTAGGTACCAGATGCTTCCATTTCTCTAGTGTCCTTGTTTTTGTCTGCTTTGTTAGCTTTGGTTTCCCTGTGAACTCCTTCTTACATAGTCTTACGTCTCTCAGCTCTCTCATTGTTATCCAGTAATACTATACAGGAGTACTGTGGATTTGGTGGCAAGATATTAGGAAGGAGAAGTGTTCTATAATCTTATGATTAAATTTCAGATTTTTAGTTGACTGGAGTCCCTGGACTGTGATCTTCAGACACATTTCTTAGCCTTTATTCTCCCTGTAGGTGAGATAGGAAGGTTAGAGATACTAGCACTTGCTAATAGCCTCTTCCCCAGGTGAGAAATGGTTCTGGTAGTTTCCCTTGGAGGGTAGGCCTTTGTTATATTGGGTATATTTCAAAGTGGTTACTTTCCCCCTCCTCCTGCAGAAAACAAAAGAAGATTTCTGTCTGATCTTCACTGTGAGAACTTGGTGGAGGTTCTTGGTGATAAAACCTATGAAGTATAGTCCCCATCCTCTAAGACTGGTCCCCCAGGAATTTTCAACTTTCAAAGTAGTCCATAACTAGCCTCAAGCAATTCACTACAATCACCACTTAAGTTTCCCTGCCACTAATTGGCTCTAGTAGCTTCTGCTTCAGGAAATCTAATCTCTGCTCAGATTTTCAATATTCATCTGTCTCTCCAGATTTGGGGCTGAAAGTTTGTCCTGTGACCTCAAATATCTGGGTCTAAGAAAAGTCATTGCTTTTTTGTTTGCTCTATGTTTTTTTTCTTGTAGTGAGTTTGGGAGTGCCAATTTCCAAGCTTTCTATATGTCAGAGTTGAATGGTAGACATTTGAGTTGGAATTTTCTTTGTAGCTTGAGGGTGAGTGTCAGAACTTGCATTCAAATCCCAAACATCACCAATAAGCCTACACAAGTAGAAGTATTAATCTTCAAGGTAATTTCATTATCTATTTTATTATGAAATAATCACATTTATTCTCTTTATCCATAGAGAACAAATAAGCATGCAATTCAAGGCTAACTCAACTTCCTTTCTCAGTCTTATTTTATCTTACCTGCCTGTACCTTAGAGACTGAAAAACCCATCCATATATGCATGTTTCCAGCCACCTCTAAAGCTAGAGTCGCCAAATTACTTTTTTTTTTTAATCAACATACATTTACTGATAAGTTTCTGGGGAAACTTGTGCTTTTTTGAGAAAAAGGGACACATTTGGCTATGTTGTATCTTCCTTTGTAATGCCTGCCTTGGTTGTGGATGTGACACCTAAAACTAAGAAAACTTTGTGTATCATAGTTGTTAGCAGCCACCTATCACCAGACTTCTTGTGCGAAAAAACAAAACCTCCAATTGATTAAGTCTTCTTAAAGTGACTTTTATGTAAGCTGTGGCCATAAGCATTTCTAACTAATAGAGCGCCTAACCTATATGGAATCTGAGGTACAAAAACCAAGAAATGAGACTAATAGATTAAAAACTAGGAAGCTTGGCTTCCATGAGTCATACTGTAGTCCACTCATTCAAATAACTAAAACAGAGAGTCTTCTCAATGTTGTTGAAATGTTAAGGACTAGCACTTTGCTGATTGCTATTTGTTATGCCTATACATCACATAAGATATGGAGAGAATGTTGATTCTTTAGGCTCAGAGTGCCAGTGACCAGTAGCAGGAGAAAATGACATTTTCAAGGAGGTGGGGCCTGTAGCATTCTCCTTGAGCTGCACAGATGAATACATGCTACCAAAAATAGATTCCTAAAATTTTCTGAACTAGAAATGAGGCTTTTCTTTAACCTGTCTTCTTGGGAACGTTATTTGAGCTCTCTGTGCTTCAGTTTCCTTTTCTACAAAACAGAGTTATGTAGAGTGCACCCCATTGGAGGTGTCGTGAGCCTCAAATGAGACAGTCTATGCAAAGGGCTTAACCAGTGTCTGCAAACAATAAGCGTTCTTTTCAATGATGCGAAAACTGGATTATGGATCTAGGACTCTACATGCATTGCCATCATCAGTCACAAACCTACACATAATTTTGCCTCACTTTGAGGAGCATCACTCATGACTGGTTAGATCTTCTCACATCAAGGAGTCCTTTAAGAGGACTCTTTATACCAGGGCAGATAAATGTTTCCAAACGGGGGCCACTGGTTTAAGCATTCATTTGGGCTCAATGAGCTACTAAAGTTAAGTGAACTTTTACCGGAAGGGCAGTGAGCAAAGTCTTTCAGAAGTGTGAATGTTTAGTAAGAATTGTGTTGAGCTTTTCCAGCTGTGAAGTCTGTATGTTCCTTTGAAATGCGGAATGTTGTCTATACCAGTCTGCTAGCATCTTTCTTGTCTGCCGTGGTTTCTTTTTTTTTTTTTTTGAGTTGGTGTCTCACTCTGTCATCCAGACTGGAGTACAGTGGCCGCTCCCGGCCACTGCAGCCTTGACCTACTGGGTTCTGGTGATCCTTCCGCCTCAGCCTTCCGAGTAGCCAGAAATACAGGCATGCGCTACCACGCCCGACTGATTTTTTGATTTATTGTAGAGATGAGGTCTCGCTGCCCAGGCGGGTCTCGAACCCGCGGACTCAGACAATCCACTCACCTAAGCCTCCCAAAGGCACGGGATTACAGGCTGAGCCACCGAGCCCGGCTTGCCATGGTTTCTTAAAGATTATTGAAAGTGGTTATTCACAGTCACTGTGTATGGCACTTACTGAGTCAGTACATGTTGCAAGTGTGGCTCTGTTTATAGGTCTGGTTAACTTGATTACATTTCACTCAAACCAGATAAATATTGACTGAAACAAGCAAAATATATATTTTATTTTATTTATTCTTTTCGTTTAACAAGAAATTTGGAGACAGGCAGTGAGGAGCTGGTTTAGTGGCTCCTTCTGGTTCCCACTCATTCTCCTTGATGGCTCCAAGCTAACAAGTAGACTATTCTTTTCCAGACCTTGAATTTACACAGAAAAAATGGGGAAAAAACAGAGTACAAAAGGTATATACCAGCTTCTCCTTTTAAAAAATCAGGAAAATACTAGGTCTCTCAGAAACTCCATTCAGTAGTCTACTTACATCTCATTGACTAAGATGGTATTACCTGATCACACATAACTGCAAGGAAGCCTGAGGAATGTAGCCAGGTTCCTTGCTACCTTAAACAGGACTGTGTTTCTTTTGGAAGAAGTCAAGGATGGTGTTGGGCATGAAGCTAGCTATGAGTGCTTTACTCTGCATCCCCAGTGACTCATAACAGCAAACAACTTGACAGAGCAGAGAGTATAGCTCAAGTGTAGACATGTTCGTTCCTGGCCTCTATAAAAAAAAAGTGCCTGTTTCAGGGAAGTAAAGGAAAGCCCAGACTCAGTAGTAGAATCTGTCGTTATGTTATGAAGAAGCATTCTAGAGCTTTCTTGTTCCTCTCTTTATTGACAAACATGCCTTTCCAGAATCAACGTGGAGAAATGTTTTCCATATATTGTAACACCCACAGAGCAGTCTTTAGAGCCTTTCTGTGTAACTGACATGAAAATACTTCAATTACTTAAAAATTCAAGCGACAAGGAAAGGCCAAGAAATAACAGACCAGAGGACACTGAAAAGACCTGTCAACAAAATACAATGTGATATCCTGGGTTCACAAAAAGGAAGTTAGTTAAAAAAATGATGACATTTCAGTAAAGTCTGTAGTGTAATTAACATTATCATACAGATGTTGGTGCCTTAGTTGTGATGACTGTAACATACTAATATTAAATCTTAACACTAGGGACAACTGGGTGGAGGAAGAGAGCCAGTAGAAGCATTTATAAAGCTGGAATACTGAGGGGGCAAGGAATTGATTGCACTGGGCCCAAGACCTTCTGCAAGCATTTGGAGATGACATCGACTGTTTTAGCAGTGATGGGAGTGTGTGTCTTCAGTTTGCTCATTACAGTACCTTCAGCAATGGGCCTGAGCATCCATGCAGGTATTAGTGGACACCAGCAGTGTCAGTGGTCTAATTGGAGGGCAGAGATATTAGCGGAGATGCGTCTGGTTGGCAATCGTAGTGCAGTTTTAAGAATAGGAGATATCAGAACAGGAAAAGAGGGGGACAGAAAATGCCACAGGAGCCAAGAA
Source organism: Carlito syrichta (assembly GCF_000164805.1). NCBI lineage: Eukaryota > Metazoa > Chordata > Mammalia > Primates > Tarsiidae > Carlito > Carlito syrichta. Next base: position 230,742 of record NW_007217369.1, read on the forward strand.
GGCTGATTTTGGGAGAACATATGCTACACAGCTGGGGACTAATCAGAATGATTTTTGAGAAATGGAAGAGGCCAGTGTTTATTCAGAATTATGCAGGAGCATGGTCAGAGAGACACTTATCTGTGACTGCTATTGTAATGCTTTTTGTTACACCTAGGTTGGTATGACCTGAGAATCACAGTTTTTACAAGAATGCATTTTTTCCAAAGCCTCAGTGTAGAACTAATTGCTATTTGCTGGGTTCTTTTAGTACCTGAAGCCTGTCATATGATTGCTGACCAAAGTACAATATTTTAAGAAAAAAAAAGAAGGAAATTAACATCAGTTTGACTTAAAAGATGTGTATTTGAAAATGTCATTTTCTCCAAGTAAAGGGTGTTCTTGTCTTGTAAGGAAAAAAATAGCAAGCTACAATTTAAATACAATATTATTATTCATAGAAACTAACCAATTAATTATTTGGAAGAAATTAATCTTCAGCATTAACATTTGGAGCTGATGTCAATCTGATCACTGACAGTTAAGTCTTGCTTTAAGGAGACTGTATGAAGAACACTAAAAATGGCATAAATCTTATAGCTTTTTAAAATCAGAAACTTCTTTACCATAATGAATCTCTGAGAATGTTTACGATAAATTTAGAGAGAAATCAGGCAGAGTTTTAAAGCTGAAAGTCGATTTATGACTTGAAATAAAAAATTACCTAATATTAGTGGGGTTGCAAAGTTTTGGAAGTGGAAAAGGAGACTTTGGTCATACAGATCCCACTCCAATCTCTCTGCCTTTCTTGAGGTAAACAGATGCTGCGACCTTCAACTGCTGCGTACACGTGAAGCCTTGGGCTCTGCAGGAGAGAACTGATATGGACTTTTCTCCTCCATAGGCTGCAGGAATACCGGGAGACCAGCATCTAGAAACATTGGCTTGAGCAAGAGAACACTGTGCATCCTAGGAAAAGCTTGGAAGTCAGAGAAAAAGTGACATGTTCAGTGACTGCTCGCAGGAGACCAACTATCTGCTTTTATACTCTCGATGTGCAAGGCTGAGTCTTTTTCACCTATGTCCACCTGTAGAGGTGTCTCAACTTAGGGATCTCTAAAATCCCGATCTGAGCTACCAAGAGTGAACGACAGCAACAAAACAAACACCAACTCAGGGGCCCAGCAGTCAGAGAAAGGAAGATCCATCAGACACATGCAGGTAAATTGACCTACTAGAAGAAATAGGACAACTTAAATAGAAAAAAACAAGAGCATGTGAGAAAATGGAAGATCAGTATAAAAGAGAATACTGAAACTATACAACTTGATTTCCCAACTAAACAATATAGTAGATGAACTGAAGGGGAGACCACTCACTAATTAAATCCAAATTCGTGACCTGAAAGATAATCAAATACATAGAAAAGACAGAGAGATAGAAATAATTAGAGAAAAGAAAGGATATTTGAAAGACAGATACAGGGGATTTTATGTGCAGATTTATAGGAGTTCTCGGAGGGAAAAAAAATAGGAAAAGATGGAGGGTGTCAAAAGTAAGGAAATAATAGAAGGAAATATTCCTGAGAGGAATAAAGACCTGAGTGTATAGATTCAAGGAGCATCCAAGAACCAGGAACACTGGATGTTTGTAAACAGCGCCTTAAACTAAAGCATCCAGATTACTTAAATTGTCTGGGTGGTGATGTGAACCTGAAAGTAGAAGAGCAGTACTGTATGTAGCAACAATTTAGCTACTTTTTAAAATCTGGGAGGTCCCTACCTGCATGGAAAGTGCCACTGGCAGCTTCTCCCATAGACGTAACTTAGAAGCAAAAGAAAAGTTATATCAAGTAATGTTGCATCTGCTCCCATACTACTGTAGCCATTAATGCTGTTTACCAAATATTTCTAGTTCTCCCCAGTTCTGGGAACATGATAGGATCTTACTTCCTTGTTCTTCTTTCTTGTTGTTTGCTTGTTTTAGTCTATTTCTTTCTGTCTTTCTTTCTTTCTTTTTTTGAGTTGGAGTCTCACTCTGTCACCCAGACTGGAGTGCAGTGGCCGCTCCCAGCCACCGCAGCCTCGACCTGCTGGGTTCCAGCGATCCTTCCACCTCAGCCTTCCCAGTAGCTGGAATTACAGGCGCGCTCTACCACGCCCGGCTGATTTTTTTATTTATTATAGAGATGAGGTCTCACTGCCCAGGCGGGTCTCGAACCCGGGGGCTCAGGCAATCCACTCACCTCAGCCTCCCAAAGGCGCGGGATTACAGGCCGAGCCACCGAGCCCAGCTTTGTCTATTTCTTAAAATTTTTTCCCCATGTTTTAACAGCAAAAGGGAGTTGGAACTTGAAAGGGAGGGAAAGCCTGATATCCAGGCAGAGGCCCAAATAGGTGTATCAAATAGATACCCCAAGGCCTGATACAACAGATGGTAACAAAGGAAATTAGAGGAGGACCACCTCACAACTCCAATAAATGCAATTGGTAACTTTCAGGCAGGGATTTGATAGCAGCTAGGAGTTTTAGAAGTAGGAAGTAGTGACAGCAGTGATGAAAAAGTTTTAAATTTCAGGGAGCTGACTCTCCTTATAGAAATGATGTAAAATATAGCAATTACAAAGCCAAGGATTTAAATAGATAAATGCAGTTTTAAATATGAAAAAGAATAATTGAAATACCAATAAAGTTTAAAAGTGCTTGTTTTTACTTCTATCTCTTAAAAAGTAGCTAAGGAGAAAAGGGGTTCCAAGTTGTTTTGTTAGTATTAACTCTTTTAAAATGTGACTAAAACTTTTCCCTTTAATGATGACTAGAATCTTTGAGCTCTGTAATTTATATAAGCAAATTATTTTATTTTTATATGATAATCAGGGGACAAAGAGTCAGAAATAATTTTCTCCATGGAATAGGATCCCCCCCCAAATAAAATATATGCAAATGCAATGTAGCATTTTTATTGGTTAATCATAAAAAATAATTTCTGTTTGAAATTTTGCTTACAATATGAATGAGCTTATGCAGTTACGTTTTGAGCAGGTAGATTAGATAATGTCTCAACTTTTAATGGGTCATAGTAGTTAATCTCTAAGTTTCAGGATTTCCAGGATGTTTTTTGCTTCCCAAGTGTAATGAACTGACATGGTCTTGACACAATTTATGTAATGGTTTAAAATAATTCTTTATTTCACAACTTTAAAAAATTAAATACTATATTTTAACTCAAGCTTGGTTTTATTTAAGAGAGAAGATGACTTCGGTGCAGTGGGATATAACTGAGATTTGGGGTGCGAATGTTGTCAGTAAGCCCAGATACTGTTACTGAACAGTTTTTCTCCAAGGCGGCAAGTCTTGGGAAAATAATAGTTTTGTTGTTGTTATTGTTTTCCTTTTTTAGTTTTATTTTTCTTAGAATATTTTAATATCTTGGCTTGAGGCTGTAGTATCTGAGCTGATTAATGGAGAATTTGGACTGTCCCTTTCCTAAAAGTTGAGGATATTCAGATTGTAAAAGATGGGATGGGAGTTAAATGGACAGTATTGAACATGAGGGAAATCTATAGTGTTGACATTTCAATAGTAGTTCTGGCGTTGGGCACACAAGAAAGGAATAAACCCAGCAAGGCATCTGAGACTGCCTGCCTTCCTACTCCTGCCAGGTCACAGTGATCTCCTCCTGCATACACAGCCAGAACCAGTCACTATGACATATGCCACAAGTCAGATAGGCAATGGAAGTCAGATAAGCCCGGTGAAAGAGAAGCTGCACTGCCCAGCTCTAGGGCTCAGAAAAGAGTCTTCATACCAGCACAGGGAAGACATAGAGTAAGAAAAAAGAAAGCCTTTACAGAAAACTCAACTCTGGGAAGATGGGCTTGACTGAGCCCTGCTCCCAAATCAGATTGCTGCTGAAAACAGGTGCTGATTGGACATGCACAATGAGAACTACTAGTATTACAAGCCCCAAGAAAAGGGTTTGTCTGAAGCAGTTAAATTCCTGAAGAATACACTACTGGCATTGGTCCCATTCAAGTCTGGATAGGAATTTTAACTTCTAGTTGACCTCTTATGGTTCTGGCAAAACCATAACCCATTCTTGAAAATGTTATAGACCTTCTTCATCAGATTACTTGGACAAAACAGACTTTGTGCTTTATCACTGTATTTTTTTTGTTGTTTTTTGTTTGGTTTTTTTTTGTTTTTTTTTATTTTTTTTGTTTTTGAGTTGGAGTCTCACTCTGTCGCCCAGACTGGAGTGCAGTGGCTGCTCCCGGCCACCGCAGCCTCGACCCGCTGGGCTCAGGCGATCTTTCCGCCTCAGCCTTCCAAGTAACTGGAACTACAGGCGCGCGCCACCATGCCCCGCTGATTTTTTTTGATTTATTGTAGAGATGAGGTCTCACTGCCCAGGCAAGTCTCGAACCCGCGGGCTCACACAATCCACTCACCTCAGCCTCCCAAAGGCGCGGGATTACAGGCTGAGCCCCCAAAAAAACACAGTGATAAAGCACAAAGTCTGTTTTGTCCAAGTAATCTGATGAAGAAGGTCTATAACATTTTCAAGAATGGGTTATGGTTTTGCCAGAACCATAAGAGGTCAACTAGAAGTTAAAATTCCTATCCAGACTTGAATGGGACCAATGCCAGTAGTGTATTCAGAAAGCAAACGCAAGGTGCAAAATTGAGTTATTTTGTTTTTTTGTATCTTTTTTTGAGGTGTAATTTACATAATGTCAATTTAGAGTTTGGAGGTTTTAATAAACAGTCACAGTTGTACAACCACAACCCCTCTCTTCTACACTCAGCTCCTGGAAACTACTGATTTTTTTTCCCCTACCTTACAGTTTTGCCTTTTTCAGAATCGTACATTAATAGAATCATACAATATGTAGCCTTTGGATTCTTCATTTTTGCACTTAGCAAAATGCTTTTGAATTTCATCCAAGTTGCTGCATGTATCACTAGTTTGTTACTTTGTATTGCTGAGTAATACATTATGTGCTCACATGTACAGTTTATTCACTATTTGGAGAACATTAGGTTGTTTCCTCTTTTAAGAGATTTTGAATAAACCTGGTATAAACATTTATGTGGAGATATGTATGTGAATATGAATTTTCTCTAGGGTAAATGTACAGGAGTGAGATTGATGAGTTTTATGGTGTACACTTACTCTTATAGTAAATTGCCAGCTAACTTTTGAAAGTGGCTATTTAGCATTTCCACCAGCAACGTATGGTGTCCAACATTTTTATCAGCAATAGGTATGTCATTTTTAGGAATTGTCATTCTAATGGGTGTGTAGTGATATTACATATGAGTTTTAATTTGTATTTCCCTGATGACTAGTTATGTTAAGTTTATGTGTTTATTATTCATTTGAATATCTCTTATGCTAAACTACCCCACAATCTTTTGCCCATTTTAAATTAGATGTTTTTTTTTAGTATTCTGTTTTGATGGAATTCTTTTTTAAAAAGTATATAGACTGTGCTGTGTGTGTCCTACTTTAAAAAAATGTGCATACCTCAAGGTGGCTAAGGTTTTTTCCTATATTATCTTCTAGAAGTTTTATAGTTTTAGCTGTTAGGTTTAGGTCTATCATCCATTTCGATTTAAATTTTGAATAAAGTTAATGGTATGGATTGAGATTTAATTTCTTTCTTTTTTTCAAGTAGATATCCAACTGTTCCAGAACCTAGAGGTTAGGCTGAAAGACAGGAGGTAAGAAGAAATGAAAGTCTTTCAAAGGGTAAGGAGAGGAGGGTAAGATGAAATGAAAGTATTGTAAATGTTTCATCTTAATGGCATGGGGAAAATCAAGAAAGATATGGAGCATTTTGATGGAGTCAACAATTGATATCTTATTTTAAATAAACAGCGAAGAAATATATGTATAACGGTAAAGGGAAAACAGCAAATAGCAATACAAAATAAATATTAAATATAAAGCAAGATGCAAAACAAAATAAAGCATATGAGACTTTACATTATATTTGAATGGACTGATCTCACTCATTAAAATATATTAATTAAATAAATTAAAAATACACTTAAGCCGGGCTCGGTGACTCAGCCTGTAATCCCGCGCCTTTGGGAGGCTGAGGTGAGTGGATTGCCTGAGCCCGCGGGTTCGAGACCCGCCTGGGCAGCGAGACCTCATCTCTACGACAAATCAAAAAATCAGCCGGGCGTGGTAGCGCATGCCTGTAATTCCGGCTGCTTGGAAGGCTGAGGCGGAAGGATCGCCGGAGCCCAGCAGGTTGAGGCTGCGGTGGCCGGGAGCGGCCACTGCACTCCAGTCTGGGCGACAGAGTGAGACTCCAACTCAAAAAAATAATAAAAAATAATAAAAAATACACTTAAGTGAAATGATGAATATTGAAATTAAGGGGATGAACAAATAAATTTAGGCAAATGCAAATAAAAAAGAATGCATGTGGAATTTAAAGTTAAAAGCACTAATAACAAATGAGAACACTGTGTAATTATAACAATGTTTATGTTATAAACATTAACATAAACCTATATGCAGTAAACAATGTGGCAGCTAAATATACAAAGTGGAAGGGGGGGGTCACTGACTTATAAACAGAAATCACTTGGTGGGGGGGATCTAGGAAATCTCTTTAGGGAAGGTTGACTCAACTGGAGGGTATCTTTTGCCTTTTCCCTTATTTCTTCTGCCTTAAATGTTAGGTGTGATGGTTGAAACTGCAACAGTTATCTTGTGTCCATGAAGCAACTTTGAGGACAGAAGGTACAATTCAAAATTACAATGCTAAAAGGAATCCAGAACATTAATGACACCATAAAGCTGCCATATCTGTCCTGGGCTATATATTGCCAGATTCTTTTGTGTGTGTGTGTTAGAAAATAACCTCTATCTTGTTAAAATTGGTGCTGTGTTGATTCTCTTTCTAGCAGATAAAAACAATTTCTGTCTGGTACATAGACGAAATAACATAATCAATAAGCTTGAGTTAATAGCTGTGTGTAGATTGGTGAACATACTATTATGTGGAGAAAAGTCGGGGAGTAATGGAATACTTAAAATATCAGTCATGAGTTGGTCCAAAAAGAAAGCTGAAACAGAATTTTAAAAGTTGTTCCTTTACAGATTATATTCATTGATCCAATTTCAATAAAATTAAAAAATAATATAAAAGTGACCTTTGTCTACTTTTGTATTAAAAGACATTTATAAATAAACTTTGGATTTAAAAAATTGAAAACTATTTAGAAAGCAATGAGAATAATTCAAAGCAATATGTATGTTCTTAGAGATAAATTCATAGCCTTAAATGTCTTCATTTTTAAAAAGAATATCACTAATAAAGAAACTAAGTAGTCATCTGAAGTATTAGGAAAGGAAACCAGAAGAAACTAGGGGAAAAACTCAAGAAATATAGAAGTTAAAATTAATAAATTAGGAAGCAAAAATGGTAGTAGATACAGTAAAATGCAAAAGCATGATCTTTGAAAATACTTATAAATTAGCTATGCCCTTTGCAAGACTGATTAAGGAAAAGGGTAGAAAAAGTAAAAATTAACAATTTGTAAGCAGAAAGGAGATGTAAAGTATAGAGTGAGAGAAGTATACATCAAAATTCCACGCCGGTGTTTGGCAGCAGATCTGAAAACTTAGAGGGCTTACTGATTTCCTTTTAGTATATGATGATCAAAATTGACCAAAGTAGAAGATGGAAACTGTGATAGACTAATGTTGTATAAGAGGTTGCAAAAGCGACTTATGATGTACCATGGCAAAACCCACCAGAGAATGTTGGATAAAATATTATAAATATCTCCTCAAAAGGATATCTGAACTCAAAAGAAAGTAAGGACAATTCCCGGGGAACAAACCAAATGGAACTGAAAGTCATTGGGGTAAGCTGGAGTCAAGGCTGAAGCAATATGGTTGTCATGTTTGTCAATCTAGTAACAAAGGGTTTAGAATACAATGAATGTGGTGGGACCAGAGATAAGCTCATGGGCCTCACATAAAGCTGGAACACTCTAAGTGAAAAGTGAACTGGAAAATTTTTACCTTCTAGGAAATAGAGCAAGAAAATGTCTGTTTTAGCAAGGATGCTGGATGGTACATCCACCTTTGTACTCCTCTCCTTACCCATCCTCATGCCTTCCCATTGAAGTAACTATAATCCTGAATTTTGTGTTTGTGTATACACAAAGTTCTGCTTATTTTTTAGCTTTTTAAAATTGAAATGCTGAAGTAGTCTTGTGACTTTTTTTTCATTCATTATTGTGTTCATAAGAGTCATTCATGTTGTTGCATGTAGTTACAGTAAATTCATTTTCTCTGCCATATAATATTTCATTGTTTGAGTATGCCACCATTTGTCTATATTCACCTATTCTTGGACATTTTGAGTTTAATTTTCATTTTTGTTTTCTGTTATGATGAACTTTGAGACTATGGGCATGGTCTATATATGTAAGAACATTTAAGTGTATATAATCTAGGCTATATTCTTAGGAGTGGAATTGCTAGTTCACAGAAAATGTGAATGTTAAACTTCACAACACAGCGCAAAATTATTTTCCCAAGTGTTTATACTTGTTCACACTCCCACCACCATGCCAATGATCTGCATTGTGGAAAACATTTGGTGTTGTCAGATTTCTTAATTTTTGGCAAGCTGGTGGATATAATGATATTATTTGTATCTTTCTAATTATTAATGAAATTGGACATCTTTTTACATGGCATATACCATTCTTTTTTTCATTCTTTTGAAGTGTTTGTTCATGGTGTTTGCCCAATTTTCTATTCAATTGTTTACCTTAGAGATTTGTAGGCATTCTTTATGTATTCTAGATACTAATATTTTGTCAGGCATATTTGTTGTAAATATTTTCTTCCTGTTTATGGCTTGTCTTTTTGATGAACAAAAGTTAATAATTTTAATGGAGTCAAACTTATTAATATTTTATTTTACTTTCATTGCTTCATATGTCTTATTTAAGAAATAGATTCTTAGTTTGAATTTATAAAGATATCCTGCAGTACTGAGTTTTAATTTCTTTTAAGTTTTGTTTTTCATATTAAAGTTTTAACCCGTTAACAACTGATTTTTGTGTAGGGCATATGGTAGGATATCCAATTGTCCCAGAGCCATTTATTGACTAATCTATCTTATCTCTGCAATAACGCTCCTGGCATCTATTACTTCTATATATTCATGAATCTGTTTTCTATACTCTATTCTGTTTTGTTTTCCAGTTCTTTATCCCTATACCAACATCCCATTAATGTTTGACAATCTGATATAACAAAGGCAAATGGTGGGTATTCTTGAGCATATAAATTTAAGAATGCACCTGTTGAACTCCTTTAAAAAAATCTGTTGGGACTTTAGTTGGAATTACATTAAATTAGGAATCATTCAACCATGAGCAAGGTATCCTTTTCCATTTTTAAGATTTTAAAAAATATCTTAAGAATTTTGAGACAACAACCCAACACTAAGCCAAGTACTTAGTTCTTTTAGGTGTGAAGTTCATGTGACTGAAGGAATTGCATACAAGGAAGATGCCCTATCCACATCCCACCTTTTATGTTGTCATTATTGATTGTATTTGTATTCTGTCCAAGAGATACTATCAAAAGTTGATGGAACTAGAAGTTGAGCTTTAAGTATAGTGTGTCAACAAAAGAATGGCAGAAGACCAAATTGCAATGCAGTAACACAAAGCATTTATAGGGATCTTAAAAGTTGTGATATGGGAGAAAGATTTGTCTAAAAGCAGTTTGTCCCAGTTCAAAGGTTCAAGGCAAGTTCCTATCCTGTTTTTTTGTCAGTTTTGCAGGTAGTCCTTTTTTTTTTTTTCAGAACAGAGGAGCTGGAAGAGCAATGGAATGTCACAGAAGGTAGACCTTCTTAGAATGACTTCCTGACTCCATTTTAGAGCACTGAACAAGAGTGATGCCATTTTTATAACATATTTTATATTCCTTACTTTTGATCAAAATCTAATGTGAAAAAACATTGCTTATCAATCATCAGTTTATTGGTCACAGATTTGTTATCTGTTTACCTCAGAGATAGAAATGCCTGTTTCCAGAGTTTCATGTCCCATGGAGGAGGCTTATTGAAAGTCATTGTACATCCCAGGCTTCAGAGATTAGTTAAATTTGAGTAAAAAAGAAGCCATTCTAATAAAAAGGCCTGCATTAGTCTATGTTAATTAGCTGTACATCAGAAGAAGCACACAGTTGTTTAACCATGTCATACCTCAGTCTTCTTATCTGAAATAGATAATGAGATTTTAAGGAGGAAACAAAAAGCAATCATACTGAGCATGGTGGTACACACCTGTAGTCCCAGCTACTCCAGAGGCTGAGGTTTTTGTTGGTCAGAAACTTTCTTGGTCAGACAAGAAAATGTCATAGAGTTCTTCTCTGGCCTTGAGGGGGAGGAACAAAACAAAATTAGAAGGACTTTGATTCTGAGGGTTATTTCTGAGACCATTCGATTTTTAAAAGCACTTAGCATACCAAAGTACCTTATTTTGGAAAATCATTTTCTGCATCTTAACAATCTTCTGTCTGAAATTTCCATAGAAGTTTTACACATTAAAAGCTGAGTTAGTTTCTGTAGAGAGAAAAATTGAGGTAATAGCTGAGTATAAAAGGATGCCATTAAACCAGTCTCTCATTTCTGGGAATAAGCCAATCCAATTAAACAATTGTGTCTCATTTCAGGAGAGGGCATTGCAGATGGGCTCTCAAGCAGAAGAAAAAAAAAAGGTTAATGCTTGGGGCAGTCTATAAATCAGTTTCTTTTTTAGTCTGGGGGTGGCAGTCAGTTGAAGTGTCTAGATGTTAGACTCAAAGCATCTTCAGTTAAAGTGAAAATAGGCAGTGACAATCTGACAGATTTTTCTGGTCTGTAGTTTATACGTCACAAGGTTTTTTATATATGAGCTTCAGCTTTCAGGGCCTTAGGAAAAGGTAGTTGCAATTTCACTGAGTCTAAGTCAGAAAATGAACAAGTTTAAAAGCATTAGTTTGGAGATTTGTAGCCAGAAAAGAATTCAGGATTCAGTCTAAACCGCAGGCTAATAATGAAAACTCAAAAGCAATAGTCAGTGCTAGACTCTAATAACAGGTGAATTATAGTTTCCTTCTGAAACAATTTTTCTCTTTAGTCACGCATTTCTACCAAAATAAATCATAATAGAACCAACTTATTTGCAAAATGAGTTTTGGTCTTATTATACTTAGCCTGATTATTTGCATAAAGTGTAGCAAAAATAGTAATTGGCCATATAGGCTATTTTTAGCTTGGATTTGATGGAAACTTTTAATTAAAAAAACTCAGAGTATACTTTTATTTATTTTTGTTTTGTTTTTGTTAAAAATTTATTTATTTATTTATTATAAAGATGTGGGGCACAATTCAGGGCTAGGTATACAAACATTGATCATGCAGGTACCCTTGTAATGAGACATGCCCCACCCTCCCCTAGCAGCTTCCCCCAACTGCCAGTCCCACACCGCAACTTCCCCTGACAGTTTTCCGCTACTGCCAATCACCTTCCCACAGCATTATAATTGTTCAAGGTTACATTATGAGTGAGAACATATGGAACTTAGTTCTTTGTTTCTGTGATAAATCACTGAGTATGATTGACTCCAAATCCATCCAATTTGCTGCAAACTCCATATATTTGTTCTTCATGGCTGCATAGTATTCCATTGTGTATATGTACCACATTTTTTTTAATCCAGTCCAGCTTCGATGGGCAACACGGTTGGTTCCATGTTTTTGCTATTGTGAATAGAGCTGCAACAAACATGCGTGTGCAGGTATCTTTTCTGTAGAATGATTGAGTTCCTTTGAGTATATTCCCAATAGGGAAATTGCTGGGTCATATGGAATGTCAACTTCTAGTTACTTCAGATATCGCCACACTGTCTTCCAAAGAGGTTGTATTAGTCTGCATTCCCACCAGCCGTGTAGAAGTGTTCCTTTTTCTCCACCTCCTTGCCAGCATCTCTTGTTGTGTTTTATTAATGATGGCCACTCTTACAGGGGTTAGATGGTATCTTAATGTGGTTTTGATTTGCAAATCTCTGATGACGAGTGAGGCTGAGCACTTTTTCATGTGTCTGTTAGCCGCCCATATATCTTCTTTTAAGAACTGTCTATTCATGTATTTTACCCACTTTTTAAAGGGGCTGTTTGTTTTTTTTTCCTTTCGGCGCATTTGAATTCCTTGTAAATCCTAGATGTTAGGCCTTTGTCAGATGTACAGTTGGCAAATATTTTCTCCCATTCTGTGGGCTGTCTCCCTGCTCTCTTGAGGTTTCTTTGGCTTTGCAGAAGCTTGTCAGTTTAATGAGGTCCCACTTGTCTATCTTATCTCTTATGACCTGGGCACTTTGGGTTTTGGTCAGGAATCAGTTGCCAGTTCCAACTTCCATTAAGAGTGTTTCCTGCATTTTTCTAAGGTTCTTACAGTTTGAGGTTTTACGTTTAGGTCTTTGATCCATTTAGAGTTAATTTTTGTGTATGGCGATAGGTAGGGCTCCTGTTTCAATCTTCTGCATGTGTTCAGCCAGTTTTCCCAGCACCATTTACTGAATAGGATCTCCTCTCTCCCGCGGTTGTTATTGGAGGCTTTGTCAAAGATGAGTTGGTTGAGGAGTTGAGGCTTTGCTTCCGGAATCTCTGTCCTGTTCCATTGGTCTATGTGCCTGTTCTTGTACCAGTACCAGGCTGTTTTGATTACTGTAGCCTTATAGTAAAGTTTGAAGTCCAGAAGTATGATACTTCCTGCTTTGAAGGACACTACATAACGGTAAAGGGTTCAATCCATCAACAAGAACTATCCATCCTAAACATATATGCACCCAACACAGGAGCACCAGCAATTATAAATAAACTACTTAATAAACTGAAAAAAGATATTGATTCTAACACTATTATAGCACAGGACTTAAATACCCCACTGACAGCTCTAGATAGATCATCAAGGCAAAAAATCAAGGAGATCCAGAACCTAAATTTGACACTTGACCAAATGGACTTAGTCAATACCTACAGATTATTCCACCCAACAACCACAGAGTATACATTTTACTCATCACCACATGGAACATACTCCAAGATTGATCACAGTCTAGGCCATAAATCAAGCATAAGAAATTTCCACAAGGTTGAAATCTTGCCATGCATATTGTCAGACCACAGTGGAATAAAAATAAACATTAAAACCAACAACATTTCCCCAAAGCCCACAAAGACATGGACACCAAACAGCATGATGTTGAACAACGACTGGGTCAACACTGAAATCAAAGAAGAAATCAAAAGATTCCTGGAAACAAATGAAAATGAAGAAACATCTTACCAAAACCTCTGGGATGCCATGAAATCAGTTTTAGGAGTATACTTTTAAAAAGCATTTGTAGGCTGGAAAGCCAAGCTAAAGATTTACCATCAGACTGGGCCTATAATACATGTATGAATTGAGTGAATTCCTCCCTTCTTGAGGTCCCCAAAATATCTGAGGTTCTTGGGCCTGTTAGAAAGTGACTTTTTTTTTTTTTTTTTTACTTACCACAAAGTCAGGAACCCTGTAAGGGAACAATGTAGTCAAAGTACCAGACCAGTCTTTTTCCAACTCCATTGGCTTTAAAGTCAACCTCAATTTCTTTTCTTTTTTTTTTTTTGAGTTAGAGTCTCACTCTGTCGCCCAGACTGGAGTGCAGTAGCTGCTCCCGGTCACCGCAGCCTCGCCTGCTGGGCTCCTTCCACCTCAGCCCTCCAAGTAGCCGGAACTACAGGCACGCGCTACCACGCCCGGCTGATTTTTTGATTTATTGTAGAGATGAGGTCTTGCTGCCCAGGGGGTTCTCGAACCCGTGGGCTCAGGCAATCCACTCCTCTCAGTCTCCCAAAGGCACAGGATTACTGGCTGAGCCACCGAGCCCGGCCCAACCTCAATTTCTTAAAGTAACCTGGCAACATTTGAAAATATGACATTCAGGTCAAAGTCTTGGTAAAATAACCAGTGCTTCCAATTGTGTCCTGTTCAAAAGAAAATACATTTTTACTGTACTTATGCAAATAACTATATTGCCATGAAATAATAATGCTCACAAATTCCACATTCTGGAAAAATCAGGTAGAGAGAAAGGTAAATATTAATTCTGTTCATAAAATATATACTTCACCTAGTTTCTGTAAGATATATGGATAACTTAAGAAAAAAATATTTTGGAATCTGGAAAACAATACAGAAAAAGAATCAGTACTGTTTCAAACAAAAAGGTCATATAAAATTATTTCAGCCCTTTGTCAGTTTAGCCCTATGTAATTAATTCTTGTTCTGCTTCATGTTAGGTTAGCAATTTTGTGAGTCCAGTCTTCATTAGATGTTTTGGGAACTTTTTACTCAGTGCAATTGTATAATCTTAAAGTCATAAGTAGAGGACTGTATTTCAGAGTACTTGTCAGGCTTTTCCATGAACTTCCATGAAGACAAAACACATTAAGATTTGCAAAGAGCTTTTTAAAAAGATCATTTGAATAAAACAATTTACTGCATATACCAAATTATGTCGTGTTTTTTGATATCTCATACAATTTTGGAACATATTAACATTTATACAAATATAACTGAAGGAAAGTTAAACACCATTTCTTATTCGACAATGCTTTCAATATAATTTGAACATACCAATAGGCCTAACATGTCTCTTTTGAGTTCCCAGGGCTCCTTTTGGAATGTCAAAAGTTAGTTCAAGGTCAAAGACATAATTTGGGATTTGAAATTTGATTTTGAAGATATTTGTCAAATATCAAAATTAAAACACTTGATATCAAAATAGAATCACAAGTGACTGTAAATTAATAATCATTCATTTAGCCGAAGTGACAATTAAATTATTTCAAAAAACAACATATAAACTTTTTACTCAAGCCGGGCTCGGTGGCTCAGCCTGTAATCCCGCGCCTTTGGGAGGCTGAGGTGAGTGGATTGTCTGAGCCCGAGGGTTTGAGACCCGCCTGGGCAGGCGAGACCTCATCTCTATAATAAATCAAAAAATCAGCCGGGCATGGTAGCACATGCCTGTAATTCCGGCTATTTGGAAGGCTGAGGCGGAAGGATCGCCGGAGCCCAGCAGGTCGAGGCTGCGGTGGCCGGGAGCGGCCACTGCACTCCAGTCTGGGCGACAGAGTGAGACTCCAACGCAAAAAAAATAAAAAATAAATAAACTTTTTACTCTTTGATAGAGAGAAGATTGTTTTTCAAACTGTCAAAAGACATAATAAAGATAGCATGAAGCAAATTCTCTCTTCTTTTTTACTCAAAGGTGAACAAGCCTGTTACTTTTTGTTAATAATACTACACAAAAACTTTGTTGAAAAAAGAAAACCAGCCAGGCTTGGTGGCTCAGCCTGTAATCTCGTGCCTTTGGGAGGCTGAGGTGAGTGGATGGCCTGAGCCCGCGGGTTCGAGACCCGCCTGGGCAGCGAGACCTCATCTCTACCGTAAATCAAAAAATCAGCCGGGCGTGGTAGCGCGCGCCTGTAATTCCGGCTACTCGGAAGGCTGAGGTGGAAGGATCGCCGGAGCCCAGCAGGTGGAGGCTGCGGTGGCTGGGAGCAGCCACTGCCCTCCAGTCTGGGCGACAGAGTGAGACTCTCAACTCTAAAAAAAAAAAAAAAGAAAGAAAACCAAATTCTATCTTTGCATCAGAGTATTATTAATACTAAAGCTTATTTAGTAAAATCTTATAAACTAATCCATCAAATCTTAATCAGTTTTGACCACAGAATATAAGCTTTCCATAAATCTTTCATAACCTCTAATGATTTATCTCATTCTCTTTCTTTTCCCAACATTCTATAATCGTTCAGTTTTATCTATGATTCTTTTTTATCTCTTCAACTAATAAGAACCTTTGAATAATCTCTAAACTAACAACAACAACAACAACAGCCTTTTCCCTTAACACAAGCTACATTCTCATGTTTTCTTATAAGCTTCTTCACCAAAAACATATCCTACTTTTCTTGTATACTCTGTATACAGAATTGTTTCTGTTATATCTACTAGTTTTATTTATACATATTAACTATGATTTGAACTCTAAGTGAATCCTAATTTCTAGTGAAAAAGTAATGCAACTTTGTTATGTATTAAATGTAGAGCCCAAGACAAAGAACAAAACTATGAAGATAATGCCTGAAGGATCTATTCCCTCCCAGCATGACAAGGAGGCAGAGTTGAGTCAGCGAGGATGCACTGAGCTTGATTCTGTCCTACAGCTGGTGAACTAGGTGCTGTGGACATACATGTGTCTTCAGGCCTCACTTATGACTGTCTGTCTAGATTCCAGAATCTGAAGTCTGAAATCCAAAGACATAAGCTTGCAGACAAATGAAGCAAGTATGAAAAATATCACAGAAATTACGGTTTTATAACCTTAAAATATCTAGTGGAGACAACATGCATTTGTATGATTGGTAGACTCAGCCCAAAATGTCTATAATTCTATTTTATTGTACTAATAATGCTATTATACCAAAGATTGCTAAGGTTATATAAATTGAAAAGCATTTGGGCTAGTGATTTAATTTATGAGCACTAATTTTCTTATAAGTCAGTTGGTACCATGTATAAAATATACAAACCGAGACATGTCCACATGTATACATAAAATACAGCAAACACAAAGATTTTACAGCTTTGATTTTTAAATTTTAGCCATGAGACAGGTAAAACTAGTTTTAAAAGACAGTTGGATTTAATTGTGCCTCTGTAAATAGAAAAAGTAAAAGTGTATCTGTCCTACATCATCACAGCCCTTACTGAAATTTAGAGAAAACAAGGTAGCAAACTTACATAACAAAGCACAGAGAGAGCATTTAATCTTTTCCAAGAAGGAGTTAGGGAGTGTTAGAGGAAATGAATGCCAAGGTAACACAAAAAAATGAATGCCAAGGTAACACAGAATCATAGGGAGTCATCACAGGATTTTTAAAGAGATCGATTTTAGTTAGAAAGGTGGCTTTTAATTTGGTCTTCATTTTCCAAATGGAAATGAAGCAGAGCCCGTTAATGAATAGGACCAAAAATGAATTTTCAGTTTTCATGGTATAATACACATATAAATGAAAAGCAGGCACAGTTGGAAAGCAGATCATCTAGATCCCCAGAAATCAAGGATTCCATTTTTATATTGAATCCAGGTCCTCAAAAAGAGGGAAACTCCACAGAACTGGGCTGTGCAATGCTTCCACAGTGCACCTCGCTGCAAGCGTGACCCAATGCCAACTAGCCCACTCTGTGATTAGCCCATACCCCATGAGAACCTTATCCCTTAGTGGTGGTGATAGTGTTCCCATAGACTTTGAGTGTCCAAACCTCACTTTTCTTATTTAAGCATACAAAGAAATGAGTATCCCCCTGCAGTAATAATTATTCAATGTAACTGCTATCAGCCACCTCTAAGATTGTAGTCTTTGCTAGTGACCGACCAGCAATCACATACACAAAGGATGTTTTCTATTAAAGTACAAAGTAATCCCTGGTACTTCCCAAAGTCAGAGAGATCAGCAAATTCAATGCAAAAGAACAGAGTCAGACCTGAGAGGAGCCTGTCTATGTCTCTTGGTGCTCCATGAGGAAAACAGAAGACTCCAAAACGGGGGTGTGTGGGCATGTTTTTCTGTGTCCCTCAAGTGATCTCAGAGTCACCAGAATTTCTCTCTGGATTTCTTTATGAGGAATTAAATATGGCAAAAAAGGAGTATAAGTGAAAGGAAATTGAAAAACAAGTCTTAGAGGTGGCAGTTTGGAGATTTTAAGCTTTCCAGAAAGGCCAATGAAGCTTTACATTTTTTCTTAGCAAGAATCATGTGAATAAGAAAAACAGCAAACAGAAGGATCAAACATATCCTTAAAGGGGGGGGGGTTTCAGTCAGACGTTTCCCAGCACTTTGGGAAGTGGAGGTGAAAGGATTGCCTGAATTCAGGGGTTTGATACCAACATGGGCAACTTGGTGATACCTCGTCTCTACAATAAATCAAAAAATTAGTCAGGCATGGTGGTGTGCACCTGTAGTTTCAGCTACTTGGAAGGCTGAGGCAGAAGGATTGCCTGAGCCCAGCAGGTTGAGACTGTGGTAGCCATGACTGTGCCACTGCACCCCAACCTGGGTGACAGAGTATAACTCAGACTCAAAAAAGGGGGGTTCAATTGACTAAAAAAAAAAAAAAAGAAAAGAAATCTTAGAAACATAATCTAAAAGAGAAAAAAGCAGAAAGACCTTTTGTTTAAAAACAATTATAGTCTTAATATCAGCTTTTAATTACGCTGACTTCTTACCATAGAATTCTTGTATATATATATTTTTTTTGAGTTGGAGTCTCACTGTCGCCCAGACTGGAGGGCACTGGCCGCTCCCGGCCACTGCAGCCTCGACCTGCTGGGCTCCGGCGATCCTTCCGCCTCAGCCTTCCAAGTAGCTGGAACTACAGGTGCACGCTACCACGCCTGGCTAATTTTTTTTAATTTACTGTAGAGATGAGGTCTCGCCTGCCCAGGCGGGTCTTGAACCCGCGGGCTTAGGCAATCCACTCACCTCAGCCTCCCAAAGGCGCGGGATTACAAACTGAGCCACCGAGCCCAGCAAAAAATATATTTTTAAAGTCTCTAATTATCAGATCTTAACCATGACAAACAGCCAATATTCCTGGCATTTGAACTCCCTCCCTCAAAGTTGCCTTCCAAATACTCACCCCCCCCAAAAAAAAAAACTTAACCAAGAATGTATGCAACATTTCCAAAGAGCTGCAAAGCAGTCCTCACAAGATCCAGAACCATCCCAAAGAAAGTTCAAAGACTAGGAAGTTTGACTTGCCACAAATGAAGTATAATCCAATTTTTGTCTGAGTATATTCTGTAGGAACTCAGTTTCTCTGCTGACCATCTACATATAAAAGTCAGCCATCTCATGTGCCCCACAGATGAAAGATCAAGAAAGACAGTGAATGTTTAGTTCATTTTGCATTGCTATGAAAGAATACCTGAGGCTGGACAATTTATTTTAATAAAGAGATTTGTCTAGCTCATGGTTCTGCAGGCTGTGGAGGAAGCATGGCACTGGCATCTGCTTCTGGTAAGAATCTCAAGAATCTTCCAGTCAGGGCCGAGGGTGAAACAGGCATGTCACATGGCAACAGTGGTAGCAAGAGAGAGAGAGAGAGAGAGAGAGAGAGAGAGAGAGAGAGAGAGAGAGAGAGAGACAGAGAGAGAGAAGGAGAAGGAGATACTAGGCTCTTTTGGACAACCAGCATTCTAATAGAGTGAGAACGTATTAGTTATTTCAAAGACAGCACCAAGCCATGCAGAAAGGATCCATCCCCATGATCCAAACACCTCCCACCAGGCTTCACCTCCGACATTGGGCATCAATTTCAACATGAGATTTGAAGAAGACAAATATCCAAACCATATCATTTTTAAAGACAGAAGACCAAATGCTGCCCTCGGAAGGGAAAAGGATCGATAATAAATTAGTACCCCCCAAAAGCAAGAGTCACACAAGGCCAGACGCGGTGGCTCAAGCCTGTAATCCCAGCACTTTGGGAGGCTGAGGTGAGAGGATTGCCTGAGCCCGCGGGTTTGAGACCAGCCTGGGCAACATGGTGAGACCTCGTCTCTACATTAATTAAAAACAATAGCTGAGCGGGTGGTAGCACACGACTGTAGTTCTGGCTACTTGGAAGGCTGAGACGAAAGAATTGTGGGACCTCACGGCCACGCTGGGGTGGCCGTGAGCGTGCCACTGCAGCCTGAGCGGCAGAGTGAGACTTCAACTCAAAAAAAAAAAAGTCACACAAATACCAAATATCTTCTTTTTCTTCTTTTGTTTGTTTTTAGAGACAGAATTTGACTCTGCTACCCAGGCAACAGGGCAGTGGCATGATTATAGCTCACTGCAGCCTCACCTTCCTGGGCTCAAGTGACCCTTCTACCTCAGTCTTTCAAACTGCTGGGATTATAAGCATGAACCGCTGAACCTGGCCCTTTTAATTATCTTTGGAGGAAAACAAGTTTTGGGAAATTAACAGATCCTCAAGTTGGCCATAGTAATTCTAAATCGCTTTTAGTAGTAAGTAATGTTGGTTCATCAAGAAAGAAACGTACAAAACGAAGGACCATGATTGCTTTGTTCAAAAAATAGCACAGGTTCCAGAAGGGAGTGACTCAGTACCTAAACCCTTAGAAGCAAAAATCCCCATGAGTGCTCAGAAAAAAGCCCCCATCTGAGCCTGGGGAGATTTCAGAGATGATGGAACACAAGGAGTTCCTGCAGGTACCATGCTGGAATCCACAGCAGCGCCAAAATGCAGAGGAGGAGCATTACTTTGTATCCCACTCTAGTCTGACATTTAATGTCAGCCAAGAATAAGCAAAAGACCAGACTGCAAAGCAGTATGACAAGGTGTTTATTGGGGGGGGTCTTACAAATTGCAATTTGGGAGATACAGATTTGGCTACAATTGTGTTCCAAAGAGAGGAAGGAGTTTTGAAAGGATGCTAATTACACAAGTTGCTTTCAAAGAATTATATCATCGGTCCAGGAGGCTGGCTTAGTATGTGTCTATAGTTCATTGTTTATTGCTATTCAGGAGTTGCAGTACTGGTGAAATTAAACTGTTGTCCAGGATGTTGTGGTCATTGCAGTTTGGCCCAGTTCAGAGATTCAAGGCAAGTCCCTGTTTAGTTTTTGTTTTTGTAAAGTTGCAAGCTGTACAGGTAGTCCTACTTAGAATGGCTTCTCTACTCCATTTTAGAGCTCTGAACCAGAGTGACACCATTTTGTACTTTACAAGTATTTAAAGTTACCTAGGTAACCAGAGAAGAACTAAAAATAACAAAGATCAAAAATCAGAAAGACGGAAGAGGACCAGAGAGATTGTGTGAATTAAGTGCATGTTTCTCCTACCAGGGCTATAAGGTTGTCAACAGATACAAATCAAGAAATAGAGTCTAAGCACACCATCTATACTTCCAGAGAGTTTAAAGTGAGAAACAGTAAGAATGGATTGCTTTTGAGAAGTGAGTTTTAGGTTGGGGAGGGGTGAGGTGGGAGAGAGTCTGTGACCTTTCATCATAAGATTTTCTGTACCTTTTGGGTTGTTACCATTAATATTTATTACTTTGATAAAATAAAGATAGAGAAAGCTGCTTTTTCTTTTGAGATGTGATAAGCCAATAAACCTAAATTACCAAAATTCACTCTTAGCTGGTTATGAACAGAGTAAATTTGATTTTTAAAAAATAAGAAAATACAAATTATCTTCATAGAGACTAGTTTATGAGACCTAAATGTTTTCTTATTCTCATGGATTGTATACTTATAACAATAAAATTTCCTTCACTATATTTTATATTCTTAAAAATGTTTTGATCTGAATAGTTGTTTACTGACTAGAAAAATATTTTATTAAGTGGCTGGTGCTCCCAACCTTTATATTAAATAAATGCATCTCTCAGACAGGATGAACTAAGATTTAAAAAAAAAAACACAAATTAGCCGGGCTCGGTGACTCAGCCTGTAATCCCGCGCCTTTGGGAGGCTGAGGTGAGTGGATTGCCTGAGCCCGCGGGGTTTAGACCCGCCTGGGCAGCGAGACCTCATCTCTACAATAAATCAAAAAATCAGCCGGGCGTGGTAGTGCATGCCTGTAATTCCGGCTACTCGGAAGGCTGAGGCGGAAGGATCGCCGGAGCCCAGCAGGTCGAGGCTGTGGTGGCCGGTAGCGGCCACTGCACTCCAGTCTGGGCGACAGAGTGAGACTCCAACTCAAAAAAAAAAAAAAACACAAATTATCAGCTATTTCCAGGGATCGTTTCCAAACCAGTGTTCCGAGTTGTAGGCACTGGAGAGAGGTGGTTAAGATTGTGGAGTCAAGCCGGGCTCGGTGGCCCAGGCTGTAATCCCGCTCCTTTGGGAGGCTGATATGAGTGGATTGCCTGAGTCCGTGGGTTCGAGACCCGCCTGGGCATCTCGGCGAGACCTCATCTCTACAATAAATCAAAAAAATCAGCCGGGAACGGTAGCGCGCGCCTATAGTTCCAGCTAATTGGAAGGGTGAGGTGAAAGGATCACCGGAGCCCAGCAGGCGAGGCTGCAGTGGCCAGGAGCAGCCACTGCACTCCAGTCTGGGTGACAGAGTGAGACTCCAACTCAAAAAAAAAAAAAGATTGTGGAGGCCTCCGGCAAGTAACCTAGCACTATGCCTCTGTTTTCTTCTCTCCGAAACACAAATAATAATAGTACTTGCCACATAGGATTTTGTAACAATTAAATGTGGTAAAGTACACAAAGGACTTAAGCAGCACCTGAGACAAAACAACTATCTAGTTTCTGTAGATGGTAGGGAAACTATACTTTAAAATATCTTTTTTTTAAACCTAAAAAGTGGTATCAGAAGCCACTAATTTCACATATTTTAACTTCTTCTAAAGTCAATTCCAAAGAATCATGATCTGGTGATTAGAAATTATTTTTTCTTTTGAAATGGAGTCTCACGCTGTAGCCCAGACTGGAGTGTAGTGGCACAATCATAGCTAACCATAGCCTCAAACTCCTGGGCTCAAGTGATCCTGCTGCCTCAGCCTTTCAAGTAGCTGGGACTACAGGAGTGTGCCATCATGCCAGGCTATCTTCATTTTTATTTTTTGTGGAGACAAGGTCTCTCTGTGTTGCATAGACTGATCTTGAACTCCTGGGCTCAAGCAATCCTCCCACCTCGGCCTCCCAAAGTGCTGGGATTACAGGCGAAAGCCACGAAACTCAGTCTTGTTTGATTTTTAACTTCCTGCAAATCCTAGTTGACTCTATATCCTCAGTGGTAAATGACACAAATAAAACAAAAAATCTGGATCAAATGTTTTGATGGCTCAAAATCTATTTAAGCTGACATTAGATATGCCAAACAATACTTGATTTATTAGATTCTTCATTCTGAAAACAGTATGACTCTTTTTGTTGTTAAACTCACTGGTCTCACTGTTACCCTGGCTAGAGTGCAGTGACACGATCATACCTCACCACAACCACAACCTCCTGGGCTGAAGCAATCCTCCTGCCTTGACCTCCCAAGTGCTGGGATTACAGGGGTGAGCCACCACACCAGCAAAACAGTATGACATTAAACTGCAAAGGGAAAGCTAATTGATTTTGAAAACTTTATTTCCTTCTGAGGTACTGTAGTGAAAAAATACATACCCCTTAGTTATTGTTTATTTATACCAAGCTTAGAACACATCCATTTGGGAGCCTGGCTTGACAGAATCATAATTACATAACAATCTTTTACCTTCTATTTTTGTACCTGAAAAATTTGAAACTATGCTTATAATTAACAAGCGATTCAAGACCTAGCTATTCTTTCTGTTTCCCTGGTTTTTCCTTTCCCTCTCTCCCTTCTTACCTCCCTCCCTCCTTCCTTTTATAAAGGAAAATACATGTATTCAATTTCAAAAAAAAAAAATTAAAGTAGAAACTCATGCTAATCTGAGTCCCACAGAAACTCATTGTTTACCAATAGTACTTGAAAAAATTCTGTAAATACACCCAGGGGAGAATACATATATACATACCATAAGTAGCAAATGGTAATCATTAGAACATAATGTTTAGAAAATTTAAGAGATTCCAAATTATTTGTAAAAATAGAAGATTAGAATTATAAATTCTTTCTATCATATTGTGAGGAGATTGTTGGGACATTGACTCTTTTGCCCTCTATCTGGCTTCTTTTTGCCCCTCCTGCAGGGAATAGCCTCTGGCCAAGGCTGGTCTGTAGGATATGCATATTCCCAGTAAAGAGTCATGAGTCACGGGGTGCAGATAATTGAGCAGAATTGAGAACAGTGTGGGCAGCAACCTTACTCACTATGATTGTCACCACTATGTAGCAAGTTGAGTAATTAACTTACTTGAGTATAAAACTGTTTGCTGTACTGTCTTGAGCTGCAAATTGTTTCTTCATGGACTGACTAGCCATCATCAATGCCTCCTGGGAGGATTCTTTCTTCACTGACCAGCTAACTGCTTTCGGTGCCTCCTCTAAGTTCTAATAAACCAATGTCTTTTCCTGGTATGCCTCTGGATGACTTCTTTGGAATATGTAAAGAACCTTATGCATAAGCCTTCTCAGATTTGGGGCTACCACATTACGCATATCTTCAGCTGTACCATGTATCTTATAGCTCAGATTTAGGATATATGCCACTTCTAAAATGAATATGCCCTTTTTAAAATTAACTTTTGTAAACAGAGAACTGACTAACACGTGTTCTCACTCATAAGTGGACCTTGAACAATTATCATTATAAGAAAATAATTGGCAGTAGTGGGAAACTGCCAGGGAAGGAGGGCCACGCCTCATCAACAAGAGTACCTGCATAATGACCATTTGTATACCTGACCCTGAATTTTACCCCACATGTTTAAAATTAAAAAAAAAATAACGTTTGTACACACATCACTAATGCTGAATTACAGATACAAAATTATTTAATGGACTCTTAGAATCTCTATTCCCTTAAAAGATCTCCTTGAAGTCCTGGAGACAGAAGCTTTTACGGTTGAAATTTTTGAGTGTCCTAAGAATGCCCGCTATTATCAGAATCTACCTTTGGGAAACTGATGAAGTTAACATATTCTGTTGATTACTGTCTCGTATGGTCATTCTTCCTTGAAATATCAATACAAAGAATTACTGAATTAGTCAGGAATCTTTTGGTTTTAAGTGAGGAAAACTTATCTCAAATTAGCTTAAGCAAAAAAGGAAATCTGTTGGCTCACATAACTTTGGAAGGCCAAAGGTAGAGTTTGTCCAGATATCCAAATAATACCATTTCAATTCTGTCTTTCTCTTTCCACCTCTAGGCACTGCTTCCCTTTGTGCTGGCTTCATTTTTACGCAGGCTTTTCACACTTGACTGTAAAGACAGCCCCTGGCATCTCCAGGCTTTCAGCGTCCCTGGTGCTTACAGTCTCAGAAGAGGCACTTTCATAATTGATGTCTATATCAATGCCTGAAAAAGAGTCTATTTGAAGTTATTTGTATAATATTGTGAGCCAACCAGTGTGCTCAGGAGTAGGGGGTACATTGTTTGACTTGGAACAAGTGCACAGTCTTGAGATAAAGGAAGGAGAGTTGTGTGATGATGGATTTTCTCCCCATTGGGGCAGTGGAAGTTTTCAAAAAGAAAAAAAAAAAGGTAGAGCAGTTTAAAAAAAAAACCAAACCCCCCCCCCCAGAAGCTTGTAAGATTTTTGCTTTGACTTCAGTATTCTGAAATTTCTCAATGAGATGACTTAATGTGGTTCCATTTTCAGTTATTTGATTGAGCATTTATTGGCCCCTTTTGAACTAAAAACACGTCCTTCCATTCTGGATGATTTTCTTGTATTTTGATATTTCTTTGAAGTTTTTCTTCTGTGCAGATTGTATTTTCCAAAGATGACCATGCCAATATATATTCCTATATATTCCATCCCGTGTACTCTTCTTATGATGTGAACATAGTCGGAACCTTGCAAAAGCCTCAACCAATAGAATGTTGCAGAAGTAACTAAGACTGCAATTTCAAGGCTAGGTTATAAAAGGAAATAGGATTTCTGCCAGTCTCTCTCCTCTCTCTCTCTCTCTCTCTCTCTCTCTCTCTCTCTCTCTCTCTCTCTCTTTCTCTCTCTCTCTCATCACTTATTCTTGGAATCCAGCCACATATTGTGGGAAAGCTAGGGCCACCTGGGTGTAACCACCAGCTAGACAGCCAGTACCAACTGACGAACATGTGAACAATCCTTCAGATGATCCAATCCCCAACCTTGAAGCCTTCCAACTGAGGCTTCAGATATTGTGAAACACAAGCAAACCATCCCCAGTGTGCCACTTGAATTCTTGTCCTACAGAAACCAAAAGAGATAAGTGATTGTTATTGTTTAACACTGCCATTATTTGAACACTGTATCTGTTAGGTCAGTGGACTGGTGCAAAGAATTACACAGAAATGAGATTGGGAAAGATAACTCATTTAGAGAGGAGATAAGGAAGGGGTAGATTCACTTCTCAAGGGAAAGAAGGGGCCAAACGTCTAAAGGAAATGTGGTGGTGAGTGCTTAAGACTAGGAGTCTTTAAAACATTTTTGGGGGACGTGGCAGGCAAGCATTCGCAGGAGCTAACATAACTGTGATGGACAGCAGGCAAATGGGTGGGTCAGTCACGTAGATGAGATGGGCAGGGCTGGTAGTTGAAAGAAAAATTCTTGGAAGAAGTTATCCTCAATGTCCTGTAGCTTACCCTGGGTTCTGGAAAAGGATTATTGTCATATGAGAGCTCAAGGAGACCAGAGAAACTCCATTTTGGGCTTTGTCCTTTCAGTGTCTCTTGGACTGGTTCTCAATATTTAAAATCTTGTTTTCTGTTATTTTGTTTCTTCATCTTTATGCTTCACTTTCTGGAGATTTTCCTCAATTTTATCTTCCAATTTTTCCATTGAATTTAATTTTTTGCCATAATGTAACTTAATTTCCAGGTGCTCTTTTGTTGTTGTCATTGTTTTTGAGTCAGGGTCTTGTTGCCCAGGCTGGAGTGCAGTGGCATGATCACGGCTCACCACAGCCTTGATCTCCTAGGCACAAGTCATTCTCTCATCTCAGCTTCCCAAGTAGCTGGGACTATAGGCGTGGGCCACCATACCTGGCTAATTTTTTTGATTTTTTTTTTGGTAGAGGTGAGGTCTCACTATGTTGCCTAGGCTTGTCTTGAACTCCTGGGTTCAAGTGATCTGCCTTGACTTCCCAAAGTGCTAGGATTATAGGTATGAACCACTGCTCCTGGCCCTTGTTTTTTGAATGTTCCCTACTTTATGGTTTCCAGTTTGTAATATATAACTATCTTTTCATATTTCTCTGACAATATTTTATACAGTTTTATAGCAGCTTGAGATATAATTCACATACCATAAAACTCATTCTT
This sequence comes from Carlito syrichta, assembly GCF_000164805.1. Taxonomy (NCBI): domain Eukaryota; kingdom Metazoa; phylum Chordata; class Mammalia; order Primates; family Tarsiidae; genus Carlito; species Carlito syrichta. The sequence continues at coordinate 257,775 of NW_007217369.1, forward strand.
TCAAAGTATAAAATCCAATGGTTCTTAGTATATTTAGAGTGTTATGTAACCATCATTATTCTTTAATTGCAGAAAAATTTTTATCACCCCCTCAAAACAAACAAACAAACAAACAAACAACCCTGTACCCAACAGCAGTCAATCCCTGTTCCCTTATCACCCAATTCTATAGCAATCACTAATCTCTTTCCTACCTTTATGGATTGGCTTATTCTGGACACTTAATATCAATGAAATCATACACCATATGTGACCTTTGTGTCTGTTTTTTTCCCCACTTAGCACCATATTTTCAAAATTTATCCATGTTTTAGCATGAGTCAGTACTTTATAAATGTTTATTTTTTTTTCATGAATAGTCCCTTGCTTTCTCTGAGTCATTTTTGTGTGTTTGTTTCCTGTTTGTGTACTTTGGGTTCTATATTTCTATTTCTACTTTTCTTTCTTTCTTTCTTTCTTTCTTTCTTTCTTTCTTTCTTTCTTTCTTTCTTTCTTTCTTTCTTTCTTTCAGTCGAAATCTCACTTTGTCACCCAGGCTGGAGTGCAGTGGCACGATCACAGCCTCAACCTCCTGTACTCAGGCAATCCTTCCACCTCAGTCTCCTGAGTAGCCAGGACTGCAGGTACTTGCCACTATGCCCAGCTAATATTTATTTATTTGTAGAGATGAGGTCTCAAACTCCCGGGGGTTAAGCAATCCTCCTGCCTTGGCCTCCCTAAGTGCTGGGATTACAGGTGTGAACCACTGTGCCCAGCTTATACAGTATTTCATGCTGAAAGTCTCCCATAGATGTCTGATAAGACTTGGATGTCTGCTAATGTTTAAGTTTAGGGAACCAAAAATTAATTGGAATTTTGGAGGATATGCATAGGTGTTAACAACTTAGAGTTTCACTGCAGGGTATTATGGCTAGGCCTTTTTTAAAATTTTTTTTTGAGTTGGAGTCTCACTCTGTTGCCCAGCCTGGAGTGCAGTGGCCGCTCCCGGCCACCACAGCCTCGACCTGCTGGGCTCCGGCGGTCCTTCCGCCTCAGCCTTCCAAGTAGCCGGAATTACAGGCGTGTGCTACCACGCCCGGCTGATTTTTTGATTTATTGTAGAGATGAGATCTCGCCTGCCCAGACAGGTCTCAAACCCGTGGGCTCAGGCAATCCACTCACCTCAGCCTCCCAAAGTGCTGGGATTACAGGTTGAGCTACCAAGCCTGGCTGGCTTGGCCTTTTTAAAGGAAAATTCTGGTTTAGTATCGTATTTGTTTGCTATGGCTACTATAACAAGGCACCACAGACTGGATGATTTCAATAACAGACATTTACTTCCTCACAATTCTGGAGGCCAGAAGTCCAAGACGAGTTGTTGGTAGGGCTGATTTCTTCTGAGGCCTCTCTCCTTGGCTTGTAAATGACTGACTCCTCCCTTTCTCCACATGGTCTTTCCTCTGTATGTGTCTGTGTCCAAATTTATTCTTCTTACAAAGATGCAAGTGATATTGGATTAGGACCTAACCTAATGATTTTATTTTACCTAAATTCCTTCTTTAAAAAGGCTATTTCCAAATACAAGTCACATTCCGAAGTACTGGGCATAGGACTTTAACATAGGAATTACATAACATAATGTGACAAGTATCTTTAGCTCTCGCTTCTTTGGCTACTCATATTCCTTCCAAACCTCTTCCTGGAAGATTTTAAACATGGCAGCCACAGCTATGGAAGCCAAGTAGAGAAAGAGAGCTTGGGATCTTAGTATTATCTGAATCCATCCTCAGTCCACAACTGTGTCTGATGACTTCCTGTCTAGAGAGTTTTACTCTGTCCAGATAATAGATCTTCAATTTATGTTGGGATTGGGGAAGAAATCTGAGGCTTAAACTGCTTCCTAAGTAAACTTTTAAGTGACTTTCATCTTTTCCAGAGGTACCTGTTTCTACTAATTGATTTATCATTAGAGTAGAGGTTCTGTATTGTAAGTTAGGTTATGTTTCAGCTTTTCCTACTGTCGATTTAAAATTCAGCTTTTTTGGTTCCACTAAGTCACCACTCAAATGCTTTCTAGCTTCCAAAATTGTGTTGCTGTTTTCCTCCCTCCAGTTATTTTTTCCTCGTCAGTTTGCACCTTTTAAAACATCTTTTTATTGTTGTTTTAGTGGAGTTTCAGGAAGAAGTAAAAGCAAATGTGGGTGTTCAATCCATCATCTTTACTCAGAAGTCCCACACATTTATATTTTTAAATGGGCTCATGCTATACAGACTGTTCTATAATCTGCTTTTATCATCAAATTCTAGTGAATATTTATATTTTTTTCCATGTCAATAAATAGAAATCTACATCAGTGGTTCTTAAACTTGGCTGCACATTGGAATCAGTGGGTGGTGGGGGTGGGAGGAACTTTAAAAAGTACTGCTGCCTGGGTCCCACCTCCAGAAGTACTAATTTACTGGATATGAGGTATGGCTGGCACTGGGAATTGTAGAATCTCCCAAGGTGATTCAACTATGCAGAGCTACTGATCTACTTCATTGCTCATCATACTGATACAGTATTCCATGGGAGAGATAGACAGTAATGCATTTTACCTATCCCCTTTCTGGACATGTAAGACATTTCAAATTGTTTGATATTATACACAATACTGTTATGAACATCTTTGGACACAAAACATTGCCCACATTTTTGTTATTTTATTGGCTATATTTCTAGAAGTAAGATCACTTTGCTAAAGTATATAAACTTTTGAATACAATTGACAGTATTTCCCTCTAAAGTAGTTTGGTTAATATAGATTCCTTCCAGTATTATATGAGAATCCTTGTTTCCCTACACTTGGAAACACCATGGACCATCATTAACAAAATTAATAAAATGTTTTAAATGGAGTCAGTTTTGAAATTGAAAAACAGTATTGCAATTCTATTTTATGGTTTTCTGATGTTGTTTTGTTTCTTATTGTGGTAAAATATGTATAATTTATAATTTACCTTTGTAACCATTTTAAGTGTACAGTTCAGTAGCATTAAGTACATTCCCATTGTACACGATCCATCTCCAGAACTTTTTCATCTTCCTTTAACCAAAATTCAGTACCTATTAAAAACAATAACCCAGCATTCCCTCCTCTCCCAGCCCCTGGCAACCATCATTCTACTTTCTGTCTCTATGAAATAGACTATTTTGGAAGCATCATACAAGTGGAATTGTATAGTGTTTGTCTTTTCTTGACTGGCTTCTTTCACTTAGCATAATGTCTTCAAAGTTGCTATCTTGTTTATAATATATTTTATTATTTGTGAAGTTGTATTAGTCAGGGTTCTCCAGAGAAACAGAGTCAATGGGATACATATAATCTATTACATAGATTATATATTACATATATCCTACTATATATACCCTATATATATCAATAAGAATATATAATATATTCTATGTCAATAAATAGAATATGCATCAGCACATTTATAAGGAGATTGATTATAGGAAATGGCTCATGTTATTATGGAGACCTAGGAGTTCCACAGTCTGTCAACTGCCAGCTGAAGAACTAGGAAAGTTAGTGGCGTGGCCCTGAGTCCGAAGCCTGAGAAGCAGAGAAGCTGATGGTCTTGTTAAACCCAAAATTCAAACTCCGAGAGACCACCAAAGAGCCAGCACTGATGCAAACACACAAGGGTCTTTATTCAGGCTCGAGTCTGGGCTCACGAACGAAGTTGGCTGTGGCTTCAGGGACGAGAGCCCCGATCCAGTATGGCAAGCAGTTTTTATGCACAATTACAGAGGGAGGGGAAAGAACTTTAAACTTGATTTTACATGATTGGGTAATTTCTCCTAATGGGTACGGGAACACTTGGCATTGGTAGGTGCCTTTCGTGGGCTGTAACCTGACTGCCCATGATTGACAGAAACCCACTTAACGGGCTGTCAGACAAGTTAGGTTCATACAGTCACTGCGTATAAATTAACTTGAGCAAGCAGGCAGATTACTAGCGTCTCAAAGTCTGCTGCAAAGGAATGTCTGAAAGGGGCTTATCGCTTTAACATTTACACCCCGTTGTAAAAGCAGAAGTCAGCATGGCAATTGGGACTAACAATGCTTAACCCAAGAGTTCTAAATACAAACACTACTTAAGACATTATATACCTACACAATCAGTCACCACCCGGCACCCGACATATGCCTAATTCTACGGGGTCTGAGGTAGGATTTAAAGTACTAAGATTTCATAAAGTACAATGAACATGAGGTAGGGATATATAAAATATAGTGAACTAAACACTACTTTTACAGCAAGTGTGGCTTTTTAAGTTTCTTGATTTCTTGGGTCTCTCAGTCTAAGTTCCGTCTGAATTTGAAGGCCCAAGAATTGGAGCACTGATATCTTTTTTTTTTTTGTTTTGAGTTGGAGTCTCACTCAGTCGCCCAGACTGGAGTGCAGTGCCGCTCCCGGCCACCGCAGCCTCGACCTGCTGGGCTCCAGCGATCCTTCCGCCTCAGCCTTCCGAGTAGCCGGAATTACAGGCGTGTGCTACCACGCCCGGCTGATTTTTTGATTTATTGTAGAGATGAGGTCTCGCTGCCCAGGCGGGTCTTGAACCCGCGGGCTCAGGCAATTCATTCACCTCAGCCTCCCAACGGCGCGGAATTATAGGCTGAGCCACCGAGCCCGGCTGGAGCACTGATATCTTAAGGAAAAAGGAAGGTGGATGTCCCAGCTCAAATAGAAGCACATTGACCCTTCCTCTGCCTTTTTGTGCTATTCAGGCTCTCAAAAGGATTGGATAATGGCCACCTGCATTGGAGAGAGCAATCGTCTTTGCTGAGTCTGATGAGTCTACTGATTCAAGTGCTAATCCTAAAATTAACTAGGCATGGTGGTATATGCCTGTAGTCCCTGTCACTCGGAGGCTAAGGAAGGAGGATCACTTGAGCCTAGGAGTTCCAGGCTGTAGTGAGTTATGATCATGACACTGCACCTGAACCTGGGTGACAGAGTGAGACACTGTCTCAAAAAAATAAATAAATGAATACATAAATAGACAAAGAAACAAATAAATAAGCAAAACCAAACCAAAACACAAAAAACAAACAACAAAACAAATTCTAATCTCTTCCAGAAACATGCTCACATAAACCCCCAGAAATAATTTTTTACCAGCTATCTGGGCATCCCTTAGCCCAGTCAAAGTTGACACATAAAATAGCCTTCCTAGAAGTAAAACAATATTTTATGCCTATTGTCCACAGGTATCTCACTTTTTGTGTGTGAATTGCTTAATTATGTGAAGAACATCCGTAAGAAACATTTTTGGCTCAAAATATCTAAAAACCCTCTTAACAGTGGCTTAAACTAATAAGGGGTTTTTTTTTTTCAAACAAGCATGTGTCTTAGAGTAAGCAGCTGCTGGTATTGATTTGGCATCTTGACGATACCATGTTTGCAAGATGACTACCCCAGCTTCAGTCATCCCATCCTTGTCCAAGACAGGAAGAATGATGTCATGAATATGTGTAACATCTGTACTTTTAATGAAGAAAACTAGATTTCCTAGAAATGCCCCTCTTCTCAGGCAGCTTGTGTCACATTACCACCCCCACCCATATCATTTTCCAGTGACACAAAATAAAGGTTAGTATTGTCAATATATAAATAACGTTTATAAATCGACATTAAAAAGCCAAATATTTTACTAGATAAATAGGCAAAGGACCATGTATTGTAGTTTGCCTCATTCACTGAGTTATCTTTTTATCTATTAACTTTTTTGCATTTCTTTTCTTTTCTTTTCTTTTTTTTTTTTTTGAGTTGGAGTCTCACTGTCGCCCAGACTGGAGTACAGTGACTGCTCTCAGCCACCGCAGCCTCGACCTGCTGGGCTGTGGCGATCCTTCTGCCTCAGTCTTCCAAGTAGCTGGAACTACTGGTGTGCCCTACCTCGCCCGGCTAATTTTTTGATTTATTGTAGAGATGAGGTCTCGCCTGCCCAAGCGGGTCTCGAACCCGCGGGCTCAGGCAATCCACTCACCTCAGCATCCCAAAGGCGTGGGATTACAGGAGTGATTCAGGGAGGTGGGTGCAAAGAAACAGAGGAAGCAAATTTAATCTACTAACATTGAACTTGGGGCGGGGGGAGCCAGTCCTGCCAACTACACAAAAAAGTATTTGAGTTAAAATGTTTATTGGTGGGTAGTGTTGGCAGCTGGATATGGTACACTGGGGGGCCTGTTTAAAGGTAATAAATGTTTTGTGGCAAACAAACCTTAAATGCTGGTTGGGAGGGAATATGAAATGAAGACACCAGTTCAATTTCAAAAATAAGAGGTGAGTATGAACACACAAATGGAATGTCAACACAGAGACTGATTTTGCAAGCAGTTTTATAAGCCTGATACAGGGCACAAAGATTGCTGAGAGAAGGCTGGGCATGGTGGCTCACACTTAGGACCTCAGCACTTTGAGAGGCCAGGACAGGAAGACTGCTTGAACCCAGGAATTCGAGACTAGCCTGAACAACATAGTGAGACCTTCACCTCTACCAAAAATAGAAAATTAGCCAGTGTGTGGTGAATGCATGCGGTCCCAGCTTCTTAGGAGGCAGAGGGGGGAGGATCACTTGAGCCCAGGAGGTTGAGGCTGCAGTGAGCCATGATTGTGCCACTGCACTCCAATCTGGATGATAGAGTGAGAGCCAGACTTAAAAAAAAAAAAAGATTGTTGAGAGAGAGGCACAAGTAAAGCATAGCAGGAACTGTTCTCAGGGCATTGGTCAAAAGTATATTTTTATAAAGAATAGAGCAGAAAGTCTTTTTAGTGAAGCTGTTTTATATATTCTACATTTTTTCTATAGATTAACCTAGGCCTGAATACGCTCTGTGTTCCAGATGAAATTAAGGTGACAGCCAAGTGACACCCCAGTCCTGTGTAATATTGAGAATATATACAAATATACAAGACATTTTAGGCTTAGAAAAAAAATCTTCCCATATGTTTGCATCCAATCCCATGTGTCATTGATATAGAAAGATGAAAAAATGAAATTGAGAATGAAATTCCCAAATTATTTTTCTCTACTTCAAATGAAAACTACAGAATGGCCTAAAGAATAATCTGTAAATTCCTGCCCTCTAGCATGCAAAACATTGTCATATTTTTCAGTTATCTTGAAACAGCAAAAATAAATTTGGTAAAATAATAGTATGATGATGCAATATTTCTCCATCTTTAAATTGTTTTTTGTTTTTTGGTTTTTTTTCTGTGTTGGATCTATTATTACTTGCCTGGATTCATGGATGCATTGATGTAAATAAAAATATTAGTCTTAGAAAGGACCTTTGATGAATATTAGCCTCAGAAGAGACCTTGGAGTTCAACCACTTGTTTAGTGAAATCTGGCATCACTTGTTGCATATAGTGCCTTTTCTTTAAGACTTTGATTCACTTCTGAGGTGCTTGTTCATCAGGATAAAGATAGACAAATCTGCAAAACTAATTACTTCTGACTAATTATTTTTCCTCAACCAGCTTTCTTAACACTCACAGCTTCCTCAAAAGTTGGATTGCACTTTGTCCTTGTTTTAACCATTTATTTACTTTCTTATCTGCTGCATTGGCTATGTGAACTTCAGGTTATTTCACTACATTTCAGCACGAACTGAGAGTTTTGTTCATAACTTTAAGGCTTTAGAGTAACAAGTATTCACATTCTCACTTTGCCTCTTTTTTAGCACAATAGTCCTTAAAAAGATGGGCTAATTTGACATCATACTGTGTACCCATCTTATGACATTTAGTTCTCCCACAGGATGCTATTAGTGACTAATGTTACAGGCTTTGAATAATCTGTTTCTTTCTGCTTTTGATCACAGTGAGATCCAAACAACAACTGACTCAAGGTGACTTCTTTTTTTAACATATTATTTCCATCTGTATACAAGAAGGTCCAAAGCACTTTAATAATGAGCACATAGTGGAGAAAATTGGGACTTAATGATTTGCAAGGGTTTTAGCAACAGGTTTCTTGTCTGTTGTCTACTAAACGCCTCAGCAGCTTCCTCAGGTTCTGCCTTGGTAAATCAATGCTGTTGCCTTGGGCTGTAATGCTGTGCTTACCTTCAGCAAGCATTTTCCATTGTGGGGCTTTAAACTTCATTGAATCAAACGGCATTTCCTGCAACAGAGCACATACACACAAGTGCACATTTTCCAGGCACAGTGTTTTGTTGAACCTCCATTTAACAAGAACTCTTTTACATATGTTACATCTGCAAACTTTGGCCCTGTCTTTTGCTTTCTGGAGACTTTGAGATAGGTGAGCTTCTGCTTCCTGATACTGTAAATAGGCTCCTCTACACTGCTTATACATGCAACTTGTATCACTGGCTTTTGTTTTTTTTGGAGAAGGAGTCTTGCTATGTTGCCTGGCTGGCCTCAAACTCCTGGGCTTATGCCATCCTTTCGTCTCAGACTCTCAAGTAGCTAAGACTACAGACATGTGACACAATGTACAGGAATTTTTAAAATACAATGTTCAGCCCAGAATGATCTTATGCTGTTCATGATCATGCCCTAACAATGAGGACACAGCCTTCCACTTTCTGGAGGACGTGTGAGTTGTTCTATTAACAACATTAAAGAGGTCATCTATTGAGAAGATTGTGACAGCATGGCAGATTTCCTGTGAGATGGTAAGGGGGGTCAAATACTTGATTAGAAGAGAGCTGTGTCTTCTTAAAGTCTCCGTTTGTATTCCTAACCTTTGCAAAGAAGAAATTGAACTTTTGTTGTGTTACTGATTCATTCCATGTAACTCTGGGAGAGACAACAATAAGCTTCCTGGTGATGGATGGGCACTTCAGGATGATGGGCACTTCAAGCCTTGTTTGATAGCTTTTCTTTTTAATGACTTCATTGTCTTCAGGCTCAGTTGGTGATCATGCTGAGCTCCAGAAAAAAAAAAAAAACAAAGGTTAAGAGGGGAGGAAGGAGGAAGCTAGAGAGACAGATTGGTGCTCTGGTCTGAGTTTCATGAGATTCATTCCTCAAGGCAATAATGAAAGTAGATAATGGATAAATGCTGAAGTACACTGTGATCACAATTACATGACAAATATGCATTGCAAGCAAGGGAAAAAATAAACCAATATGTTAACAGTTGTTATATGGTGGGTGGGAATTGACTCGACTGACTTTTCTTGTCTTTTCTGCATTTTTCTTTGCTGATTATATATATTTTTATAATGGGGAAATAATAATTTTTTTATGGGGAAATAATGAATTAAGGCTTTAAAGAAAAAGCTTCCACATGCCAACACAGATCTACCTCTTGATTTGATATAAATATATTATACTGTGAAAAATAATTACTAAGTATTTTTTTTCCTGTTGTTGGGAATAAATAACATAAAATTTTTGCTTTATTCAGCACTTTTAGAGAAACACACGCTTAAAATAAAGGTGCAAAAACACATTGGTGACTATAATTCCCAGACCAACAGTGTTTCATAAGTAATTCTAAAAATTCAGTAGCAGGCCAGGCTTGGTGGCTCAGCCTGTAATCCCAGCACTTTGGGAGGCTGAGATGAGGGGACTTCCTGAGCCTGTGGGTTCGAGACCAGCCCAGGCAACTTGTTGAGACCTCATCTCTACAATACATAAAAAATTAGCTGGGCATGGTAGCACGTGCCTGTAGTTCTGGCTACTTCGAAGGTTGAGGCAGAAAGATCACTGGAGTCCAGTGGGTACTCCAGTCTGGGCAATGGAATGAGACTCCAACGCAAAAAAAAAAAAAAAATCAGTAGCAAATAAACTGAATGTGAAGGATCCTTCAGATACATTGATCAAAGCAAAACCCTACCTTCATATGTATCAGCTTTATTGAGATATGATTAACATAGTATAGAATTTGCCCATTTAAAGTGTATAATTCAATGTTTTCCTTTTATTCATAGAGTTGCGAAACCATCACCACAATCAATTTTGGAACATTTTCATCATCCCAAGAAAAAACTGCACCACTTAGTAGCCATAACTCCCTATCCCTTTGTACCACAAATTCCCACAGCTCCTGGCAACTACTAATCTCCTTTCTTTTCCTTTTTCTTCACCTCCAAATTTGCCTGTTCTTGGTTTTCTTATAAATGAAATAATACAATATGTGGTATTTTGTGACTGGCTTCTTATACTTAGCATGATGTTTTCAAAGTTCATCCATATTGTAGCATGTATCAGTGCTTCATTCTTTTTTTATGGCTGAATAATATTCTGCTTTATTGATATACCACATTTGTTTATTCATCGATTTATGGACATTTGGATTGCTTCCTCTTTTTGGCTGCTATGAACATTTATGTATTAGTTTTTTGTGTGGATATTTGTTTTCATTCCTTTCCGGTTTATACTGAGAAGTAGAATCGCTGAGTCTTTTGGTGACTCTGTTTAATGCTTTAAAGAACTGCCAGCCTGTTGTACAAAGCAGCTGCACCGTTTTACAGTCCCATGAGCAGTGTGTTTCTCCACATCCTCAGCAACACTTGTTATTTTCTGTCTTTTTTGATTATAGCCATCCCTTTCCCAGGGTTACATAGAATGAACCTATACCATATCAACAGTTCAACTTTGCAAAGGAGGTTATGAATACAAATGAGACTCAGTGCTGTGAAGTGGTATCTCATTGTGGTTTTATTTGTATCCTGTGATTGCTAATGACGTTAAGCATGTTTTCATGTGCCCCTTGGCCATTTCTGTATTCTTCTTTGGATAAATGTCTAATGACATTTTTTTGTCCATTTTTAATCAGGTTTTCTTCATACTGTTGAGTAATGGGAAGGGCTTAGAGTCTGACAATCCTGAATTTGAACCCAAGCTCAGGTACTGATTATCTGAGTGAAGGTACTCAATAAGTGAGGACCTGTTTATTCTTCCTGTTTATCATCAGGCTATAAAAGATGAAATATTCTCTGTGAAGGAATGGGGTAGTCTCTGTGACGGCATTTTCCTATAATTGATGTCTATCCTTTTGTTTGCAAAATTTAAAAAATTTCTAAAATGCCTCAAGGACTTTCTCTGCTTTATTCAACAGAGAGCACTGAACCTGACTTAACCCTTTCTTGATTACTTCTTGGATCATCCTAGATTGTATTTTATTTGTAACCCTGTCAGGGTACTCAGGGGCCACTTAAGATATGGAAGGTTGTTTGCTCAGTTCCTGTGGTTCTTTCAGTTACTTCTTTCTGCTGGGGCTCATTTTTCAGTAAGCCTACTTCTTACAGTGTTCTTTCACCACCCCCTATTATTTCTTTCCTTTTTCTTTTCTTTTCCTTCTTTCTTTCTTTTTTTTTGAGGCTGGGTCTTGCTGTGTCACCCAGGCTGAGTGCAGTGGTGTAATTATAGCTCACTGTAACCTCGAACTCCTGGGCTCAAGAGATCCTCTCTTTTCAGCCTTCCAATCAGCTGGGACTACAGGCACCCTCCACTATGTCCAGCTAATTTTTATTTTTTTTTTGTAGAAATGAGATCTTGCTATGTTTCGTAGACTGCTCTTGAACTCGCAGCCTCAAGTTATCCTCCCACCTTGGACTCCCAAAGTCCTGGAATTGTAAACATGATTCACAGCACCCGGCCCATTGTTTTCTTATTTAACTACAATTTTTGGAGAATGAAGGGCTATTAAGGGAAATCAGATAAGAAAACTGTTAAATATCACACATAATTCAAAAATAATAGTTGCTAGTTCAAAAGCCAGAGAGTCACGTTCTCACCTACTACCTACTTACTCTTTGTTATGACTGTTTCATCAAAGGCTCAGGGATGTTTTTAGTTACTTTCCAGGTCCAGTTTAAGCTTCTGTTGGTTAAAGGTGCTGCAAGTTATAATCTTAGGCAAGTGGAATATTACACTCATTCCATATTTAATAGGAGCTTTTGCTTCACTGTCAATATTCTTTCAGGGAAATGTGTGAACTTTCAAAATTTAAACCACCTAGCATCAAATTTTAAGTAGTCTTTTATTTAAAAAAATCAACCTGAACAGACCCTTAAACTGTCCATTAAATGAGAGAGCTTTTTTTTTTTTTTTTTTAAATTATACCCTTGTATAAACTTTCATTCCTTCTTTTTTTTTTCCCCCATAGGAAAAGGGTTTCCTTATATTTCCCAAACTTGTCTTGAACTCCTGATCCCAAGGAATCTTCCCACCTTGGCCTCCCAAATTTCTGGAATGGCAAGCTTGAACCACTGAGCACAGCCCCCTGTATTAAACTTTTAATTATCCAAAGGAAAAAACATTTAGGCTTACCGAAGGCAAATATTACCTTCAAAGTACCTTGTTTAGTTGCTTGGGTCAACCAACAGCATTTTTTGTTGTTGTTGAAAATTAACCCTTATTCCATGCAACATTATTTCTTATTTATTTATTTATTTATTATTTTTTTAATCAATATTTTTTATTATGATATTGTGGGGTACAGTTAAGGGTTAGGTATACAGATATGCTTCGTTCAGGCCCCCTTGTTGATAA
>NW_007217369.1:270709-272215 GCF_000164805.1 Carlito syrichta
TATATTCCCAGTAGGGGGATTGCGGGGTCATATGGGAGGTTGATATTTAGAGCTTTTAGGAATCGCCACACTGCTTTCCACAGAGATTGCACTAGTTTACACTCCCACCAACATTGTAGAAGTGTTCCCTTTTTGCCACACCCTCTCCAGCAACTGTTATTTTTTGAGTTATTGATAATTGCCACTCTGACTGGAGTTAGGTGCTGTCTCAGGGTGGTTTTGATTTGCATCTCCTTGATGATTAGTGAGGTTGAGCATTTCTTCATGTGTCTGTTGGCTGCTTGGATGTCTTCCTTTGTGAAGTGTCTGTTCATATCTTTTGCCCATTTTATAATGGGGTTATTTGTGTTTTTCTTTTCAGCACATTTGAGTTCCTTGTAGATCCAAGATGTTAAGCCTTTGTCGGACATGGAGCTGGCAAATACTTTTTCCCAGTCTGTAGGCTGTCTCCCTTGTCTCTTGATGGTTTCTTTGACTTTATAGAAGCTTGTCAGTTTGATGAGGTCCCACTTGTCTATCTTATCTCTTATGGCCTGTGGGTTTTGGGTTTTGTTCAGGAATTGGATGCCAGTTCCGATTTCCATGAGGGTATGTCCTTCATTTTCTAAGGTTCTTATGGTTTGAGGTTTTACATTTAGGTGTCTGATCCATTTAGAGTTAATTTTTGTGTATGGGGATAGATAGGGGTCCTGTTTCAGTCTTCTGCATGTGGTCAGCCAGTTTTCCCAGCACCATTTACGGAATAGGTTCTCCTCTCCCCAGTGGTAAGTGGTGGAGGCTGTGTTGAAGATGAGTTGGTTGAGAAATTGAAGTTTATGCAACATTATTTCTTAATTCTTTCTTTGTGTGTAACCTGCACCTTAGCAGAAAAGACTGAAAAACATCATAGTTACGGGGAAAGATTGGAATCCTGATTGGCATGAAAGGGTTAACTACATCGGATGGGGCCCACTAACCAAACTGGAGTGCTGTGGGGAGGCTTGTGCCTTGGGGGATGGGTAGGTCTGCAGGTGCCTGGCTGTGTCAGATACTACACTGTACGGTTTATCTGTTCAAAATATTTTTCAAGGATTATAGGATTATGTTTTTGGTCATGAGAAATCAGCTTGAAAATTTTCTGACAGTTTTAGTAGATGTAGGCTTAATAAACAAGCCAATGGAATGCAGGGGAACTCAGCCTGGGATCTTGCTAAAACTGCAGAACCAGGTGTCACATCCCTTGGGGGAAACCGTGACCTGTAGGGTTAATTACTGGCACCAGTTTGCCTGCAGTGAGTTCAGTGGCAGGAAGGAGATGGCTGAAGTGGCCCCACAGCTGAAATCATGACCTATCAAAGAGCCAGCTGATTGGAGCTGGTTTAAGGGAGCACTATCTGTTGGGAGGGTGTTCTCCTGGGAAATCCATGCCACACCATAGCAGGTACATCTTGTTCTAGATCCCGGTTGTGTCTGTTTTAGCTGATCCTACTAGACTTAATTCTTTTTTTTTTTTTTTTTTTTTTTTTT